>NC_031496.1:2843620-2859842 GCF_000237925.1 Schistosoma mansoni
GCTTTTGAGTCTCATAGAAAAGTTAAAAACGGATACTCCATCCAGCTCAACAGACATTAATAATGGATTTGTTTCAGTCATCTCATCAGTATTATCATTGAGGATGCACATAGAAATTTATCTATAGTGATACAAATATAAATCTGAACACTACAGTGAAAAGACATATGACTCAAAAACCCGCAGACAGATATTGTTTCAAGAGCTAATAAATCAAACTAAATATGTCCTCTAAGTTTCTAATTTGTAACTAAAGAGTATGTAAATAAATTTTTGTTACTGAAGATCGCCCTTGAACTGTGTTTTATCAGTGAATTCCTATGAAGATCATTTGGAACTACCCAAATTTAGTTAACTGTCATAATATTTATACATGAAGTTTAATACATACTAATATTAGCCAGATGAAAAATTGAAAAACAAACAAATTTCGTTTTAAAGGTCCAGTTAAGTAAAATTACGTTTTTACTGCAGTTTAGACAACTAAGCAAAACATCTTTCATGAAAAAGTGACCGGTGAGAGAATGAAGATAATCTAACTTATTTTTGATGTGAATAAGTAAACACGAAATTGTTATACAGAAACGATTATCAATAAAACTATATGAGTCGCACCTGTGTCATTGTCAGATAATCCTCTAATAATATCAGGGAAAGCGGCTGTTCCCCAGATACCTCTAGGGAAACCTCTACTGTATTTTTTCAAAGTATTCTCATTATCTGTCGAACTGAAATAGTCGGAAGACTTGAAGTTAAATGACTTAACAAAACTTGGGTTTTGACGAAAACGTATCCATAGTTCTGAAACACTTTTAGTGCATAATAATGAATGTAAGTGAAACACGATCAACAACACGAAGCGGTAACACATAGCTAGAAACAAAAGTGGTCAGTAAATGCTAAACAAAAGCCATACGTTCCATTCCAATATTCAATATATTTGTCGAAAGATTGTATAAACAGACTGAATTAATTGAGCTCGCTGATTGTTGTTTCGGTATGGTTTCAGGTGTCTGTTAATTTATCAATATATGTGTGACGAGCTATTATCAATAAACTGCTCAAAAGGGTTGCGCGCTATTTAAAAAGGACAGTGGTATTTTTCCTCGTTGAGTAAATTCTATTGTTTCGATCGTTATTAACGTATCAACACTACTGTTTATATTTTGATTGAATTTCTTTCAGTTAAAGTGTTCGACTAGAATATCATTTTTGGTATCCTAAATTGTTTTATCGTCGGTACTCCAGAGTACCTTGTTTTTCTATTGTATCTGTTAGTACTTTGGTCCTAACTATTTATAGTTTTTTCTACTTTTAGTCAAAACTCACTTTCTCATCCTAAAATGACTGGAAGGTGCAACAAAAGTATTTGCCATCGCCCAGGATGTCGATATCCTGTTGACAGCAGCATGCAGTGCGATGAGTGCAAAGGTTGGTACCACGAAGTTTGCACGAATCTAACGCCTGCGGCTTTTAAGCGGTTCAGTAAGAATGAATGCATATGGCTATGTCAACAGTGCTGTTTGGATGCAAATAGCCTGTTAACCGAGGCCATCTCAATGGTCAATGCCGCAAAAAAGTGTCTCGGCAAGCGCGGTCGTGACACATCGGTCAGAACTCAATCTGTCGACACGCAGATTGACATAAGGCAGGCCCAAGTGAGTCCAAGAAATGCTGACCCACACTGTCCAAAAGAGGAAGGACAGCCTCCAAAGAGGTCTGTCACAACCAGAAACTCGAGAAAAAAAGTCTCTTCTGTCCCTGGTATCAAAAATGGTACCCAGAAGGGAACTTCCGGAACCCAAAATCGGAAGGCTCGATCGGTTTCCAGAGCGAAAGATGACTCAACCGCGGATCTGTTATACCAATGCCCGGAGCTTACTCAATAAGCTACCGGAACTAGGTGTGCAGATTGACTCAACTAGGCCAGACATAATCGCAGTCACAGAAACATGGATGACGCCGTTTATAGATAGTAGGGAACTTGATTTCGAGGGTTTTACATTAGTAAGGGCCGATAGAATACAAATGCGTAAAAGAGGGGGAGTAGCTCTATTCATTAGGAATGCTATTCCATTCACCATTATCGACAGTGTATCCCATGAGAGTGGGACGTATGAATTAGTTAGCTACCGCCTGAAATGCAGGGAACAAGAGTTGCTGCTTAGTTTGATCTATCGCAGTCCAAGCTGTGAGGTAAACGAGGTCCCGCTAAGCAGTCTCAACACTTTATCACGAAGTGATCGATGTCTAATCCTAGGGGACTTTAATGCACCCATGGTGGACTGGGGAAATCTGCGGACTGAATCGTCAGCAAATTCCTTCGAACATGAACTAGTTGATGCGGTAATCACATGTGCCCTAGTGCAACACGTGAAGAAAGCAACTAGGTACGACCCGGGTTCTGCATCATCCCTACTAGATCTTATATTGACTCATTATGAGGATGACGTTGCAAACCTGGATTACATGCCACCCCTAGGTAAAAGTGATCATGCAGTTTTAACCTTTGACTTCCATATAACTGTCGATCACGAGCACGCCCCAGCTCAATCCAGACCTAACGTCTGGAAAGCAAACATACCAGACATCATGAAATCAGCATCATCAGTAGATTGGAAAATAGACCCAGAGTCATCAATCGAAACGGCTTGGGACGTATTCCGGAATTTATACTTAAAAGTCACCGCCCCCCACATCCCTTGGACTACACCTAAGAGACCAAGAAACTCCCCACCGTGGTTCAGTAGGGAGGTTCGCATCCTTCTCCGTAAAGGAAGGAAAATGTGGGACAGATTTAGGTTACTGGGGACTGACGAGGCAAAATCTCAGTATCAAAAGGCTCGAAATACCTGTGCCTCGACCCTCCGTAGGCCAGAAAGCTGTACGAAGAGAAAGTCGTTAGGGAATCCATAGAATGTCCTAAACGCTTGTATTCGTATATAAACCAAAGGACAAAAAGAAGAAATGTTCCTTCACTATGGGGAGACAGTACTGCCTCATCACTAGTGGAGGACGACTTTGGCAAAGCTCAAGTATTCTCTAAATACTTTAGCGATGTATACACCATAGAAACACCCTTCTCACCAGTCCATGAAAATCCCCTCACACAAGCACTGGACAGCGTGACTATTAAAGAACTCGATGTCTTTGTTCTGCTAGTTAAGCTTGACATAGGTAAATCCACTGGACCCGATGAACTGCATCCTAGGTTACTAAAGGAATTAGCTAACTTTGTTGCGAACCCTTTAAGTGTATGTTTTAATCTATCCGTAACCCAGGGTTGTCTACCAAAAGACTGGAAGAACGCCATAGTAAGTCCAGTCTTCAAAACAGGTACAAAACATAAGCCTGAGAATTACCGACCAATTAGCCTAACTAGTGTGGTTGTTAAAATCTTAGAAAAGATTATTCGGAAGGAGCTGTTAAAGTATCTCGATGAAAACCGGATCCGCTCCAAAAAGCAGCATGGTTTTAGAACAGGTTACTCTTGTCTCACAAACTTATTAGTCGCTCGTGAAAGCTGGTGCGCTCTTAAGGACCAAAAGTTACCTATAGACGTAGCTTACATCGATTTCAGCAAAGCTTTCGACAAAGTTCCGCACAACCGGCTGTTATATGAGCTAAGGAATGTCGGGATTGGAGGCAATCTATTGATGTGGATAAAAGACTTCCTAGTTGGGCGTCAACAAAGAGTACGGGTGAACTCCAAGTTGTCTAGCTGGGAAACTGTGCTGAGTGGAGTCCCCCAGGGTACAGTTTTGGGGCCAGTGTTATTCCTCCTGTACGTAAATGACCTCCCTCGTCTACTATCGTCATAGGTCTTACTCTATGCTGACGATGTCAAGATATGGAGAGCGATACAAAACAAGGGCGACAGCTTAGAACTCCAAAATGACCTGGAGAAATTATCTGAATGGTCCCAAACCTGGCAATTGCCGATAAACACTTCCAAGTGTATTGTGATGCATATTGGCCACCAGGGTACAGATGCATACACGATGAATAACACTGAGTTACCTATTGTTCAGGCACACAATGACTTAGGCGTCATCGTTAGTCAAGACTTAAAAACTACTATACATTGCCGTGCAATAGCCGCCAAAGGTTTTAGAACTTTATGGTCCATACGCAGGGCTTTTGGTCATCTCGACGCTAAAACTTTTGGTACAGGAAATTATTGACCTCAAAAACCTTGCACCTATCAACTTGAGCACGATTCGGAAAGAATTACTGTAACAAATGTCCTCCAAAACAGTGTTATCTTATTTCATCACACCATCAAGTTCACACACATTGGCCGTTTTTCAGCACTCTGTGCACAGTGGAATATGTACGACAACACTAAGGTTCGAGCACCTTATCCAGCTGTAATTGGATCACCGAGGGTTGTCTTATTACTGTGATGTTTTTGTGGTGTTCCTGGCCAGAATCTTTGCGAAATACTCGTTACTAGGTAATAGAGTTTTGATTGAGGTCTGCCTGTTTCACATTAATGTACGGAATGTGGAATGTTCAGTTACAACTAATGAGAAATAAATCAATATCGATCAGGTTGGAATTATCATAGTGAATTATTCAGTATGAACACTGGTAATCGAATTTCAAAAGATGTTACCTATGATTTTGTTATTTGCAATCACTCAGCTCGAATATTTTGATATTTTTGATTGATATACAATCGATTGTTTGTAAAAGTGTGAAGGGATCCAAGGTGCTGACACCATTGATCGTGTCTGGTCATTCTAACATCCCGTCTCCTGGCTCTAGCGCCTCCATACTGTGACTCGCTCGTAGTTTTATCGTGTCTGAAATTCGCGGTTCACTGTTGAATTTCAGTGAGTGAGAATATTTGACAAAGCAAGGGGTCATTTTCCCTTATTATTGTTATTTTAGACAGTTGTCATTGTCATCGTGTCAGTATTGATGTATGAGTGTATGGACTTCCTGTAATAGTTGAATAAACGGGTTGCCTTATCACTGTTTGTCCACTAATTCTCGTTTGACAAATGAAGATATAAAATTACATTGTATTTCATTTTCTCGTAAGACTTCGATATTCCAACCGCAACACTATGTCAACGTCAAGAAGGCTACACATAAAAAACTGGTATTTTACTCCAGTCATCGAGGGAGGAGGAAGAAGAGGATATAAATATATTCCTTCACAGTATTGAAGTCAAAGTAGCGAGTAGTTAGTACAGAACACGACCGTAATAATTGGCGACTAGGATGGGAAAGAGAAATAATTTCAACAAACGAGAATAATTATAAAGCCGCAGCTTGAGCAGATCCGGTTGTGAAAAACTAGAAGAGCACATCTACAGCATCGTCCAGCACGCTGATTTCAAGTACTTCACCCTCCGGCTATGACGATCAAAACAACATTGTTGAACCCAACTATAACCTAGGTTCAAATGCTTCATCCAACGCCGAGTGCAGACAGTATGATAATAACCTAAAATTTGACTTTTCTAGGTAAGATGATGGATAGAAAGTTCGATAACTACTTTGAAAACTACGTCATGCTATGTTGGACAAGTACTCCACCCTTCTTCTTCCTCCGAATTCAGGAAGCCGCTACTAAATAATACTGTGCAATAACTAAACCGACAGTTTGGAGAAAGCTCATTATTGCTCAGTATTCTGTACAGACAAAAAAATCTTGAAAATGGTGATTTCCGAACTGAAATTAGTAATGTCGATCGTGAATTTGGACAACAATATCAAACGTCGTTGATGGGAGAACAGCTCACAGCCCTAACCTAATAGCCTTATGAAATTTTGCCTCATCTCTATAAACACAGGCGAGATTGTTAGACTAGATTGGAATCAACATAAAACTTTTGCCCATATACTTTACAGCTGTTAGCCTTAACCCACATCAAGGACAACTGAAACGATATAGCTAATTATCTTCAGTAACAATAGGCCAGAGCTGTCGAACGGATCCATCAGTGCTAATAACACTACGAATAACTACGGAAACTTGCCTAGCCTGGTATACAGGTGTTTCCAGTATAGTCTTGCTAGTAAAGTGAATAATTTATATGACAGTTTGTGAGAAAGCCATAAAAGAAAGATTATCATCCCTTAAATTATTATTTACAATCAACGTATCTCTAGTTCCACCCAAATGACCAAAATGTACAACATAGCAATAAAGAAATGTAGTACAATGAATATTTCGGTTCCTTGCGAAACTTCGTCATTCCTTTCCAGCCGTCCTGGAAAAGAGGAAAAATAAAACGTGTGAGTGCATGTCGAAAATACACTCGTACTTGCGTAAGGACACAAGATGAGCGGGGGAAAAAATGAATAAAGTAATACACTTACAAACAGCGTAAAAGCGATCGGAAAAAAAACTGGTTTTTTTGGGTTTTTTTTATATATATAAAAAATATATATACGCTCAAAAAAGATAAAAATGTTTTTTTTTGTTTTTTTTATGTAAATAAAAAAATGAGCATATTAAAAAATTTTATAATAAACTATGAAAGGGTAATTCAAGATAAAGCTTATGTCCTACGTGCAATATTCGTTAAGATGTTCTGGAAATCTTACTCGTCTTCCAGAACGCGTTGTTTTAGGTTTATCTATTGTCGTTGGCGAAGAATCAAGTTTTGTGTCGGCTGTCGTGTAGGGTACTACAAGTGTCGGAGCCGTGTCGCACGATTGTACTGAAGGAAATTCGACGTAGCTAGGGTTTCCTTCTAAGTACGCTGCTTTGAGTCGATCGATACTGATGCTATCGTTCGTGCCGTTCTTATCGACTATATAGTACTTAGGTTCATGTTGAAGAACTTTGAATGGTCCTTCGTAAGCTGATTCGAGGGGTCGTCGATGTGAGTCTCGACGAATGAAGACGTGTGTACTATGTCGTAATTCGGGTTGAACGAAAACATCAGTTGATTGAGGTCGAGTGTGAGCAGGTTTAACTGAACGCATAGCGTTTGTAAGCCTACTCGTGTAAGAGTTTAGATTCATGTTCAATGAAGAAGCTGATGGATCCACGAATTCTCCTGGGAGTCGGAGTGTCGTTCCGTAAACGAGTTGAGATGCCGTGTATCCAATGTCAGCTTTCACTGCATTGCGGATACCTAGCAAGACGAGTGGAAGAGCGTCTGTCCACTGTGAAACGTTTGAAGCTGATAATGAGGCTTTTAGTTGTCGATGAAAACGTTCTACCAACCCGTTTGCTTGTGGGTGGTAGGCGGTCGTTCGGAAGCGCGTGATTCCTAAAAGTGAGGTTAGACAACGAAAAAGTCCAGATTCGAACTGGCGTCCGCGGTCTGTAGTGATTGTGGAAGGGCAGACGAAATTTGCTACCCATCGTTCGACGAAAGCGCGGGCCACGGTTTCAGCAGTAATGTCCTTAATCGGTACTGCTTCTGGCCATCGAGTGAAACGGTCTACGCATGTTAAGAGATATGAGTATCCGTTCGAGTCGGGTAAGGGTCCTACCAAATCTAGATGGACGTGGTCGAAACGAGCGTCAGGGGTTTTGAAAGAACCTAAGGGACATTTGTTGTGTCTGATTACCTTAGATTTCTGACAGCTTACACAGGAGCGTGCCCACTCCCTCACGTCTTTATTCATGCCAGGCCAACAAAAGCGTTCGGCTATAAGTTTGACTGTTGCACGAGCACCTGGATGAGAAAGATTGTGCAACGTATTGAAGACGTTGCGGCGATAATGTTTTGGTACAATTGGACGATCCCTACCTGTAGATGTGTCACAGAGTAAGGTTTCCTTACCTGTTACCATCTGCCTAATACTTAGTTTAAGAGTTGTCGAGGATAACTAATGCTGAAGATCAATGTCTTCTTTTTGAAGCTGAGCGAGTTCAAGAAGGTCGATTCCTTGGAAACTGTTCAAGGAGCTAACTCGAGACAAGGCGTCTGCGACTACATTGTTTGCTCCAGAAATATGTTGTATGTCTGAAGTAAACTGCGAAATGTAGTCGAGTTGTCGAGACTCTCGCGGTGAGTACTTGTCTGAAGATGAACTTAAAGAGAAGGTAAGAGGTTTGTGATCGGTAAAAAGCGTGAATTCTCTTCCTTCGATGGAATGTTGAAAATGCCGTACAGCACAATACATAGCTAGGAGTTCCCTACCGAACGTGCTGTACCTAGATTCCGCGTCTAACAACCGTCTCGAGAAAAATCCTAAAGGTTGCCAAGAGTTGTTAACCCATTGTTGTAAGACTCCTCCGATTGCTGAGTCGGATGCGTCTACTGCGATACTAATGGGCGCTTGAGTGTCCTGATGAGCAAGCAGGGTTGCTTTAACGATGTGTTCCTTAACTGTGGAGAATGCTTTACGAGCGGTGTCGTCTAAACTAATTGATTTCGCATTTCCACGAAGCTGATCGGTTAACGGTTTCATAAGGGATGCGCATTTGGGTATGAACTGTCTATAGAAACTTACGAGTCCGTTAAAAGTTCGTAACTGCTTGATCGTGGTCGGTTCTGGGTAATCCAGAATGGCCGCCACTTTGCTCCTAAGGGGTCGGATGCCTTGGGCATCAATAGTGTGTCCTAAGAAGTCTAAGCAGTTAGTTCCGATTTGGCATTTCTGAATGTTGACAGTAATGCCATGCCTTTGGAGTCGATCGAAAACAATGTCCAGATGCTTGAGATGTGATTCTCTGTCCGGACTTGCTATTAGACAGTCATCAACATACTCATGTACGAAGTTGAGACCTCGGAAGACGTCGTCTATAAACCTTTGGAAGGTTTGAGCCGCATTTCTTAAACCAAAAGGCATTCGTAGAAATTCGTAAAGACCGAAGGGAGTGATGATGGCGGTTTTAGGGATGTCGTCAGGTGCCATCGGGATTTGGTTATAAGCCTTAACCAAGTCGATTTTTGAAAAGACAGTTGTACCTTTCAAGGTAGCTGTCAAATCGTGAATATGGGGCAACGGGTAACGATCGGGAATGGTTGTAGCATTCAGACGCCGATAATCACCAGTTGGCCGCCAATCATTGCTGTCCTTTTTAGGGACCATGTGCATTAGGGATGCCCATGGACTATTCGATGGTCGAATTATCCCTAGGTCCATCATGTGGTCGAATTCGTTTTTAGCTAACCTAAGCTTCTCGGGAGCGAGTCTTCGGGCTTTCGAGAATACAGGTGGTCCTGTAGTCGTGATGTGATGTGTAACATTGCTGGTTACACGAGGCAATTTCGATTGCGACTAGTGTATCCCGGGGTATTTATCGAGTACTGATTGGTGCAAGAAGTCTATGGTGTGCTTAATCGTGACTGGGGATAACCTGCAACCAGAACAAGGAGTTACGCAAACAGATAGTTTAGTGTTTCCATCTATTAACCTTCGTGAGCGTGTGTCGATGAGTAGATTGTGGTGTTGTAACAGGTCTATACCAATGATTGGCATGGAGACATCTGCAACCACGAAAATCCAGTGTATGGGTTTGCGTAAACCCACGTTAAGGTAGACGTACCTTTTACCGTAAGTAGCGATCGGCTTTCCGTTTGCCGCCTGTAAACTTAAGACAGACTTGCGAAGTCCGTCGTCGGGATTTGCTGGAAGAACGTTAACTTCTGCGCCAGTGTCGACGAGGTAGCGAACTTTCGTAGTCATATCCGTGACATATAGGAGGCGGCTGTGTTCGCCGGCTACGTTTGCCGTTAACGCGTGCCGGCTGGGAAGTTTCCCGAAATGTTTTTCGTGTCACTCGATTATGGGGTCGGATAATTGCAGGGCTTCCTGCAATTTCTAGAGGATTTACCGTACTGGTTGTGATACCAGCACCAGGCGGGATTATCTGTCTCTCGTGGTCGAGAGACAGATCTCTTACGTGAAACGCTCCTACGTGGGGATTTTGACCGACTACGGTCATTACGAACTCTAAGATATCTTGTAAGCGTGTGACATAGTTCGGCCATGTCAGTCGAGGTCGATTGGGGTTTTTCTTTGATGGAAAAAACCTCGGCCTTAGAAAACTTGGTGATTTCCAAGATTCGATCGGCAGATGCAGCTAGTTCATCTATGGCATTGTTTTGAAATGAAACAAGCACTGTCTGCACCTGTTGAGGGAGTTTAGACAAGAAAAGTTGTCTAAATAGGCCATCATCGAAAGTTCGTTGGCCGATGACTTCTCTCATTCTAAGCAACATGTCCGTTACAGAACCATGTTGCAAGTCGATATTGTTAAGGAGTTGGTCTAACCGTTGTCGATCAGTTAGGTCTCCTCATTTTAAAATCGATAGCTTAAGCGTTTCGTAAGGTTCTGGAACATCACTAGTAAACATACTAGGTGTTACGTACCTGTTAAACTCGCGCGGTAACGCCTTAACTACCGCGAGGAAACGTGTGCGCGAGTCCGTGATTCCGTGCACGCAAAAATCGGCTTCTGCATAGCAGAACCAGGACTCGATATTGTCGGGCCAAAATGGCGTTAACTGAATCGAAATAGGGGGAATAGACTTAAACTTAAGAACCTTAGGAGAGTGTTCCGTCATAGTATTATAGATAACGAAAAATGTCGAATTAAAATATATCCGAGAAAAAAAATTCGCGAAAAAAGTATATCACAGTATATAAAATTCAAATAAAGAATAACAATGAATAATAATATTCCAAAATGGAACAGACTCACAGTATATTGACTTGGTGTACCAGATCACGTCGGTCTCACCAATGAGATTGCAACGGATGTTCTAGTTTTACAACTAGCTACCAGTAGCACCTTCTATATTCGATCGTTCCCAGTCAGATAGAAATCAGAAGTCAGACGAGAAGAGGCAGGAAAGATATATTTGATTCGTTACCAATATATCGAGGACCTTTTCTATAAGCTGGCTAATGAAACGTAGGAGCTGTGTCCCACGCCGTGTTGAAACGTGATCTGGTGCGGATGCATGACCGAAAGTCTTCAGTTAAACAAGTCCACTTAAACAACATGGTCAGCATCCAATGTCGAACACTTAATGAGCTATTGATTTTGGGGAATTATTTACAGCTACAACCTGAAAGTTCTTAGACTTGGCCGTTGCCGATCAATACTCTCAAGTGCATTGTAATGCATATTGGTCATAGAGGTATAGATACATACATGATTAATAACATTTAGCTACCTGTTGTCCAGACACACAATGTCCTGGGAGTCATTGTTAGACAAAACTTAGAAACTGGAGCATAGTTCTGTAAAACGGCCACCAAATGTTTAAGAACCCTATAGCCAATACGTAGGATCTTTAGCCATGTTAACGCTAAAACTTTCTTGACTTTGTATACGGTGTTCGTGAGACTTAAACTTGATTACTACATAAAAGAGGGTAGCTTCTACTTGAAAAATGACAGTGAGCTTTTGGAAAAGGTTCAGAGAGCCGAAATTAAGTTGATTCCAGGAATAGCAAAGCTCCCGTATGATGCTCGACTGGTTAAACTAAACTTATTCCTATTGTCATATCGAACAACTAGAGGAGACTTGATTACACTTTTCAAATTACTTAGTGATAAATTCGCATCTGATATGCCCTCATTCCTCTTGTCTTCGAAAGCAGAGTATATAGGAAGACATTCTAAAAAAAGTTCACAAGCTCAAATAAAATTACTTGTCAGCTGATTATCAACTTTCCTATCGAATCATCAACGATTGGGATTCATTACCTCAACACATGTATGAAGCCCCACCTGTTGACTCTCTCAGAAAACGTTTGATCAACTTGGAGATCATCATTGCGAAGACTAACATGGGCCACCTAGCTTACTGTCACTTCCAAACTGGACCTGAAACTGATCATCTAAACAGATATTTAAAGCCACATTGCAGACCATAGCTTTGTATTAATTTTTATGGTAACTGGACACGATTCCTGACTACAATGCAAATAGGACTTTTGAGATGTGGCCAGTGAATTCTACAACACAGACTACCACACAGCATCTTCAAACTCCAAGGGGTGTTTTATTCCGGTCAGTCAAAGATTGGACGTTCAGAGTCCGCTTCATTTAGATGTAAACGTTACTTTGTTTTCGTGATGTCGTTTCATACGAAATCAATTGAACGCATTCTCAGCCCAGTAGCTCAACAGGTATTTTACTTGATAGCTTAGTCACATAATTTTAAAGGTGTTAAAACTAATATTACTGTTTGAGGATGCGGGATCAGGTACAGAGATTCCTGATCTTGATTTTCGCGTAAATGTTGTAAAACTTGCAGTTGAAAACCTTATAAAGGTTAGTCTTAACTACTTTTAACAATTACAAAAGGTTGGTCACCAAACAATCGAGGCTAGTGATGACCAGCTGCTGCAGAGAGATATGCCGCCCTCACTCAAACGTGTTGAAGATGCATCTTTTTATCTCCAGGATGCTGTCGTACTGCTGCAAAACGACCCAAGCTCTTCAGAAGCACGAAGAAAATTGATAGAGGGATCTAGAGGTAATACGTTTTGCTCTTATTTTCTCCAGGTATACTACAGGGAACATCATCTGTTCTTCTTACCTTTGATATGTCTGAAGTACGGAAAATCATCAGACACTGCAGAAGGGTACTTAGTGTCCTAGCCACCGCGGAACATGTTTCGAGTCTCACTGGTTTGGCCGATTTTGTCAAGGTAATTTCTTGTTAAAGTTTCAACGTTGTGCAGCGACTAACCCCTTGTATGGCTGATATGATTAAAGAAGTAGACAATAGACAGGAGGAATTGACCATTCAATCTCACTCTGCCCTACTTCTTAGAGGTATAGAACAGGTGAAACGTCTAACGCCTATTCTAATATCGTCTTTAAAACTTCACGTAAATACACATCAGAATCGTAAGTTAAATGTCTCAAAATGTTTTTCAATTCTTCCGAAGTTATAAGGTCCTTTGTAGAAAAAGTAAAATTTTTCTATGTATTATCCTATTATCTATTGTCTATTAGGTCTGGTTGTATATGTAACCACTTCAATTATGATCATGCTCATATACACCTTCGTATTGGGTGAAGTTTGCTAAAAAATAGTGGTCAATGAAAATGTTCCACATGGTTTATGAATAATCCCTGTTTAAATTGCTTAAGTCCACATGGACTCGGACTTATTTTATGCGGGCATCTTTATGCTTAAATAATTTAAGTATAACGGCCAATCTTCGGATAAGTTAAGAGTATTTCTTATTAAACTCCTATCAATTCTCTAGAAAGTATATATACTACGGTAGTATATAGCATGTTCATCACATTGGTTGTAAATTTAATTTTTGTTTTAAGTGGTCACAGCCAAATTTTCACAGCCTCTCCTTTATCGAGTTCACTGTCAGTTATGTCACATTTTGTTTATTTTGCGCACAACATGCTGTCGTGTGCGGTGTTTAAGCTAGTTACACCTGGTAAATTATCTTTATTATTATCATTCTTTACTTAGTGTCTATTTTGTTATGCAGTCTTTCGTTAACTAATTCTTATTTTATGTAAACCAAAACCATCCCTTCACAGACTCATCAGAGTTATTCGATGATGACTTAGCGGCTATGCATATGAATAAAGCAGCTTTTGATAGCCGTTTACAGTTTGTCAGCGACTGGATTTCTGATTCCAATGTAAGTTATCCGTATTTTTTCTGTTTCTTGGCATGATATAAGATACTTGTAGGATCTTTTATGGTAGTTAATATATATTAGTACTTTTAGAACTTAGAGCTGTGATGCATAATCCCAGTTTAATATTTTAGGAAATAAGTTTCGTAAGGTATGCAGATACGTTTCAGTTGATGAGAGCCACTCAATTTCCTACATACTTTTGTATAGCACACTTGGTAATCGAACTTATGTAGCTTGGTACATAACTTTGTATTTTATTGCTTGGTTTTTACAAAAATAATCTTATAATACTGTGGGTAAGTTTCATATTCGGTTTCACTTTTGAGATGTCACCCTTCTGTAACTCAGCTTTCTCATTAGTATTGCTTGTTGAGACAGGTTGATAGTAGGTACTAGATAACTCATCTTGACTCTTAAATATTTTGTTCTATGCTTCACAATCAATCTAGGATATCCAGTTGGTCCTGACGTTAAAATCATAGTTTGACATGGGAAAAAGAAGTTAAACAGTCGATTAATTTTAAAATGAACGGATAAATGAAATTGATTTATACTCGTTAAATACTTTTGTCATTTATCATTAACCATACTTAACTACCTCCTTCTCTTTTGAAGAGCAGAATGTCTTGTGTGGAGCTGTAAATCCCTTTGAATAAGCTCAGTTTGGTATTTGACATGTAGCTGAAAAAAACTAAATATACTCATTACCAGTGACTGTTAGATTATTGTTTTAGGTAGTTCTCCATCTCTTGTCCAATGCGCTAATATTCTATACGTGAACAAAGTACTCGTAACCTGAAAATTTACAGCCTGATTTAGAAAGCATTTGTTAAGAGGTTTTCAATCTTTTGATCTATTAAGTTTTATAGAGGCTGTTTGAATTATTGGCTCTAACAAATTACAGAGGTTCGTACATAAATTCTTATGTTATTAATTAATTGCATTTTTTGATCCTTTCAAAAAAAGTCCTTGTTTTATACACAACAGTTAATGTTATTTTTGTTTATGTAATACATAATCCAACTTTTTACCGAAGAATGAACCATCGTAAGTATTAGTCTACAATCTAAGCTACTTGTTAGCCGTCCAACGAGGCGGTCAAAGGCAAGTAACTGAATTCGTTAACATGATTAAAGTAACAAATTATGCTTGATTTTTTATAAATTGTTACAGTTCCCGATAATTACTGTTCAACCTTATGTGTAACCGGCGCACGATTTATCTAGCTACCATTGGATAGTTGTTCTGTTTTGGGTATCACTAAGGTAAATCTTTAAAAAACACGGTTGAGAAGTCTTCTAAATAAATTAGAGTTGTCTATTAATCCTACAAAGGATTGTATGCAGTAGTTCTTTTATTCAATCAATGTATCTGTATTTATTTTTGGATTGAGATGGGTACATAAAAAATTGGAGCAGCTATTTGTGTAAAGTAGTGCAACTTAAGGATGAATTTATCACACCAATAGCTTCATAGAATAATGCAAGCGAATAAAAACTTTCTGTCTCTGTGTATATTTTGTTCAATCTCATTCTTTTTTTAAATCTCTTGTTTATTTTCTCATCTCTTAGTGTTCCGTTGCAATGACAGCTGGTGAGAAAGCACTGAATCAAGTTTTGAATTCAGCGAAAAATTTAGCCAATTTGAATCAAACAAGTTCAAATAGTAAAGCAATCATCCATTTATGCGATGAATTAAACGATTATGCACAGTCACTTATTCACCTAAGAAGAAGTGGTCATGTAAGCGCCTATTGGGTGATACATTATTTTATATTTTTTGAATGTATGACAGCAGTAACCTTTAAACGATGTGTCTACATTTCAATGTGGAATTTTAATAGTTCAGAAGGACACTACTGAGTTTATTGTTAGTTTGTTAAGTCAAATAAATTTTGTTCCCAAAAATATGTTTACGATGTACAGTAAAATATACCGATGTGTTGATCATGAGTAGGCTCTATCCTTTTTAAATCAGATAAGGTTAACTTTGTACTAGGTTTTAAATAGGGATGGTTAGTAAAACCCAGTTTTTTAGTTTTAGTCGGATGATACCTACACAAATGTTCTCTGTTGTTGAGCTACATTATAATGGTGATGAGACATAATACTGCTCATATTATTTGTGTCGATTTATAGTTTTGATCTGTTTTTGTTCTCATTTGATTTCAGTGAAATCCCTCCATAGTTATACTAAAATACCGATCGCCTCTCAAAGTCGGTCAGTCATATCAATTGTGTACATCGATTCAAGTCTCTAAACCACATTAGCACAGCGCACTGAAACTATTAAAACAAATACTAGTGTAGTAGTAGTAGTAGTAGTAGTAGTATCAGTACCATTAGTAGTAAAAGTAATTAAGCATAGAAGTTATGATTGTAGGAGAGAGTATTGGTTCGTGGAGTAAAAAACTAAGATAATTTGGAAATTTAGAACGTAAAAAAAAGAGTTTATGTATCTACATCATTGAGGCTTATTTTGAGCCTTTTTTACCCAACGTCTCTAAATATTGGTTACGATTGTTGTGAATACCCAAACCAGGTATTCTGCACCTGTTCACATGGCTCTCAGTGCAATTGTCAAAAACTTCATACATTAATATATCGTCTTGATTTGGCAGTCTGTAACTTTCTTCCAACGTATCACTACACTAAACAACATCGCCC
>NC_031496.1:2860042-2912051 GCF_000237925.1 Schistosoma mansoni
TACCATGAGGCCGCATTTCCTGACGATGCTCCACTGCTTTGTGATTCAGACTTTTAGGTCAAAGGCTCCCAGGTGTAGCTCCCTAAGAAAACTACTTGTTTCGGTTCGGGCACCTGGGGAGTATCACAGCCCTCACACAGATCAAATGAGATTTGTGCGGCGCATATGTATCTGATGCTTCCTTGTACCAATATTTATGAGTTTAAATAAATAAAATAAATCTTATCATGGTCTTGGATATATAGTTTGCAAAGCAAAAAGTAATCATTACAGGTAAATACCCAGATAGCTATAGTTTTCCACTGACCAATCAATTGATTTATAAATCAATTCGCCGGCATCCCACAATA
The DNA here is from genome assembly GCF_000237925.1 of Schistosoma mansoni. NCBI lineage: Eukaryota > Metazoa > Platyhelminthes > Trematoda > Strigeidida > Schistosomatidae > Schistosoma > Schistosoma mansoni. The sequence goes on from NC_031496.1 coordinate 2,860,393, forward strand.
GAACGAAACGGCCGTCCACTGCTTCCAGGAGTTCTTTGGTGGTCTAGCTTCAATTGACTCATGGTTTCAACTGAAATCTCCACAGAAACCCCTTCTGTTTACAATTCTGTTCTCAATAGATTACAGTGTATAACTAGAAATTAAATGCATACGATTGTGAAAGTCTGTCGACTATCTCCAACCAACTGATTTAAAAAAGTATAGCATGTCATGTGTCGTGTTACTTAGGTCAGCAGTAATATTGCAACTTCACTAATAGAATTTGATCAACACTAAGGACTGGACAAACATGACATTTGTTACTACTGTAAGAATATCTAAGTCAGTCGCTGCCCAAATAACTTGTGTTAATATATCAGATTGTGGAACTGAATGATGAGGGTTTGAATTCTGTGGAGAATAAGAGTTCTCTCAAATTCGCATGCAAGCTTCTAAGATGAGTTCCCAACTAACATAAAACCTAGGTCATAAATGTTTATTTCCCAACCACCTAGCATAAAAAAACAAGTTGATATACTATCAAACATTGATTAGTTTTTGGTTTCTATTTCTTGGTGTACATTTTTAAATACTTTTAGACTAATCAATTTGAGTATATTAGAAACAAATTTTCCCGGATTTGTAATAGGACAGTATTATTGGACCTTGTGAAAAAAATCGGACAATTATGCATCATATTTCTGATTCGATGAAGCAAAAAAACAAACCCGGAAATTGTTCACGATAACTTGTAACATACTATAAATAGTAAAAATCAACTATTGGTGTTATGTTGATCTTGAGATTACAAGATCATAAGTATTGTTGGTGACCACTACGCAGTCAGTCAGTCAGCTACAACGTAGAACCAGGCACATACATGCATCGGTCCAAGTTGCCATACCTCGTTAGCACAACAAGATGAACACCGGATTTATAGAAGTAGTTAATTTAGTGGTATTAATATATAAAAGGCAGATTTTATATAAGGATATAGTACAGGAAGGAAAAATGTTATGAAGCCATTTTAATCTCACAGTTTAAGGGAACATAAAGAGTCTATACACCTGCGCCATTGTGGTCGATTATGAGCCATGTCACCTAGAGTCTCCAACCATTGATTACAATAGTCATGCGGACCCCAACCAAGTAGTCTATATCTACCCACATGGCTTAGAGTAGAAGTTAATGACTTCAAGCTCTGATGCCACGTTTTGGTTTGACCACCCCTAACTCTCTTCCAATCACTACTGAAGACATTCAAACTAGGATTCCAATAGTTTTCTAGCGAATACCAGTTTGCAATTGAAATTTCTTTTAAAAAGCTTTATTTTTCAGTTTTTTACTGTTAGATTTGCAAATACACATGAAATAATCAATTGTTATCTATATGCTCAGTTCATATTCTTGTATGAGGTCGTTTACATATCCTTTTATACTTTTTTTGTGTATGTCTCTGCTATCATAGGGATACGTACATGTACTATCCATTATTACGTATAAATATAATGCCGTGATAGTATATATTCAATGGAATCCAAATCAATTGTATATATAACCCTGTCTAATCGCTTCATTATGGGGGTCTCTATACTCGGAAAATTTATTTATTTATTTATTTAAACATATAAATATTGGTACAAAGTGACACCAGATAAATATGCGCCTCACAAATCTCATTCAATTTGTGTGAGGGCTATGATACTCCCCAGGTGCCCAAACTGAAGCACGTGGTTTTCTTAGGGGACCACACCCAGAGCCTTTGACCTAAAGATCAGATCCACAAGGTAGTGGAGCATCGTAAAGAGTTGTAGTCCCATGGTAGCCGGTCACCAACACTAAGTTCATACGCCATTCGTTCCTTCAGGATACTGGAGCTCATGTGCACCATTGGTTTGGAATGAGGGTTTTCCAACTCCCCTAGGTGGATCCTCCACATCCACCAACCCGGTTAAAGCGCCGGATATTCGCTTTTCGTCCTCTCACTTTTGTGAACAACACCCCGGCCACGAGAAGGCAGTGAGTAGGACTTCCCTGTCAGAGGCTATATATTCGCGTGGCCATATGAGAGCATTTCGAGAGGGAGAGCAGACTCTCCCCACTCTCGGCCGTACCAGGGCATTTGGGGGCAAACTCGGAAAAATCATTAACTGAATAATAAGCAAAGATGGACAGTGGAATCCATAACGCGCGTTTCGTCCTATTTGGGACTCGTTAGCTGGATGTACCTGCATCTCACAGTTGATGTTCACTCTGGGACTCGAACCCAATACCTTTCGCAACAGACGTCATCGCGTTATCCACTCAGCTATTGAGTCCTGATAGCCACTTGTGTACAGGGTTCGAGTCCCACAGTGAACATAAACTCTGAGATGCAGGTATATCCAGCTGACGAGTCCGAAATAAGACGAAACGCGCGTCAAACTGGATTCCACTGCTAGCCACTATCCATTTTTGCTCATAATGCTTGTGAATTAAGGCAATATGCACATATGTCAATAAGATACTGACCAGTTGCAGCCCTAACACATCAATGGGATAATTCAAACAAACAATAGTAAATGAATTCATTAACTGAATAGTTTAAACCAACACTACGCCCTCTGATTTGTGCAACTTAATAGCATTGTTAGTCTAAGTAAATAATGTGTTTGACAAACCAGTACATACTATTTATTTACTGAATTTTTTAATGATCATAAATATCAATTTGGATACGTTTTTTTCAATTGTTTGTGAATTAGAGTTATTTTGTTATAAGTAGCTACTTTCCGTAGTGTATATATTCATCTCTTTAAATTGTTGTACTTAATTTCAATGATCGACGTTTTCATCTCTAATGAGGCTATAATTATTGGAGATAAGTTAAAGCTGTCTCAAAGCTTGCACAAACAGTTTGTTATTACAGTTGCTACAACATCATGGTGTCTGTTGTTAACTGTTTTGCATAATGTCAGTTACATGACTATTATTTGTTGAGATACAGTAAATAGATTGTTCTACATAATTGTCACCTTAATCAAAGAGTAAATTGATTATTCATCTCAGTGGTTCGAAATAGAGTCAACTCTGTATCTGATCCACATTTATTTAAGATCAATATCTTAATATCCTGAACATTAAGTTCTATACTTATATTGTATCTTTAAACATATATATTTACTTATTAACTGAATAAGCGTATAACCTGTAGAGGTGTCTTATTAATTTAAGTGTTTGACTTCTAACCAAGCTAATTTTGAACTCTTCTCCGTTTACTTAGATTTCGATAGCTGAGTAGTATCATTAGCCAGTAATTACACATATTGTTGTCCCAAGATAGCGCTACATAAATCTGTACAGTAAAGAGGAAAAAGTTAGTTTTTAGAAGATAAGGATCACAATTGTTTCAGTTACAAGTTATTACCAACATTTTTTACCGTCTCGCGTCCCCAAGTGCCCTGGTACGGCCAGGAGTAGGGAGGGGCCAACCTCCTTCTCGAAATGCTCTCACATGGCCACGAGTATATAGCCTCTGAAGGAGAAGTCCTACTCACTGCTGTTTACGAAATTGAAAGGACGAAAAGCGAATTTTCGGCCCTCTAACCGGGTTAGTGGACACGTAAAGTCCACTCAGGGGAGTTGGAAAACCCTGATTACAAACCAATGGTGCACATTTGCTCCAGTATCCTAAAGGAACAAATGGCGTATGAACCTAGTGTTGGTCACCGGCTACCATAAGACTGCATCTCTTTACGATGCTCCACTACCTTGTGGATCTGATCTTTAGGTCAAAGGCTCTGGGTGTGGTCCCCTAAGAAAACCACGTGCTTCAGTTTGGGCACCTGGGGAGTATCATAGCCCTCACACAAATCAAATGAGATTTGTGTGGCACATCTATATCTGGTGTCACTTTGTACCAATTTTTATGTGTTTAAATAAAAATAAATGAAAAATCTTATTATGAAATAAATGAATTTTGTTCTTTGAATTTCAATCATTTCTTTAAATGTCTAGTTACCATGGGTAACTATTTTAATAAATTCAAAAGATTATATCATTCTTTTTTTAAAATGATTATTGATTAGTATCCATTATTGATTTTCACTTTTAAATACCGATCATCTTACTGTTAGTTAACCAATTAAATTTTCTTGAATATTTTTCAACATTTTTCCTGTCATCTGTCAGTCGTAAAAAAACGTTTTTCTTTATCTACTAATCTTGTTATTATTTCTTTCCCCCCCCCGCCAAAAATGTATTTTCTGATACCTTATAATAGTCTATATATATATATTGTTTTGTATAATATTTTGTCGTATTTGGCATTTGAATAAACTCCATTTCCTCCCTCCCTCCCTTCCTTCCCCCCTCTCTCTTTCTCTATCTCTCGGTCTTTTCAGAATAATGTCTTTTCTATAAAGTTTTTTTTATTTTTTGACTGAGGTATTTATTCTTTATTTATATCCATTTTTGTGAAATAGTACAACCTTGTAGTTAGGTGCACATAAATGTGTGCATACATGTGTGTTATTTCTTTTTGTTGTAAGGATGAAAAATTCGTTTTTGAATTGTTTTATGATTAAACTTATTTTATTTTTTAATTTTTTATAGATGATCAATGTATTCTGTTTCTCATTACTTGTCGGTAATATTAAGTCTCCCAAATCAATAGGCACTTAGTGATGAATGAAGTTATATGTGTATGTGGATGGTGGTTGTTATAACTCAATAAACATATTAGATCTTGTCCTGGTACGACCTAGAGTGGGGACGGCCTGTCCCCTCTCTCTCTCTCTCGAAATGCTCTCACACGGCCACGCGTATATAGCCTCTGACAGAGAAGTCCTACTCACTGCCTTCCCATGGCATTACTGTTGTCTACGAAATTGAGAGGATAAAAAAGCGAATGTCCGGCGCTTTAACCAGGTTGGTGGACACAGAAAGTCCTCCTATGGGAGTTGGAAAACCCTAATTCCAAACCAATGGTGCACATGGACTCCAGTATCCTAAGGGAACAAATGGCGTATGAATCAATGGTTGGTCACCAGCTACCATGGGACTGCATCTCCTGACGATGCTCCACTACCTTGTGGATTATATCTTTACGTCAAAGGCTTCGTGTGTGGCCACCTAAGAAAACCGACTGCTTCGGTTTGGGCACCCGGATAGTATCATAGCCCTCACACAATTAAATGAAATGACTATTTTTGTGTGGCGCATATATATCTTGTGCCCCCTTGTACCAATAATAAATTGACTTTTAAAGTGGTTGATGCTGGGTTCTAACCTCAAGAAGAATAATAGCACCAAGATATATATTCAACTCATTAGTGCTGAAATTAGACGGAATGTATATCATGGATTTCTCTGATAACCTTTGAAACAATTGATTTAAACTAATGCGTTTATTCATCAAATTCTTATTAGATGGAATGTATTACAGTAGAGGCTTACCGGTAATTATAGTACATAAATTTTCATTCGACCATTTTCAATATGAAACTGACCGTCGTTGTATGTGCATTAGAAGTTATTGCTGATTTAACTAATGGTATTGTATTCAAATTATTAAATCGTTCAGACGAACGTGCGGATATTCCGTCCCTATACAAGTGACCTAAACTGTGGTAGAATATAAGTGTTTGATCCATCTTTTGAAGTGAAATCTAAGAGTTGTTGTTTCTGTAGATGCTTAGAAATCAATCTTTTTGTCCAACATCCATAACCAGTCGTTATTGGCTATTTTGTACCATCTTAAACTGTCACTGTGTATTCAACTCATTCTTTAACCTGAAATACTAAAGTTGATTGTTCTAACCATGTACTCACAATACTTGTTGTAAGTTCGGATTTGTTAAGTGAATTAGGGAAAGACAAAGAGATAATGTATCTGGGTCATTGTGATTGATTCTGACCTATGTTACGCAACATCTCGAAATATTGGTTACGATTGTTGTAGGGACTCAAACTAGGTGGTCTGCACCTGTTTGCATGTCTTTCAGTGCAATTGTCAATAACTTCATACATTAATATGTCGTCTTGATTCAGAAGTCTCTAACCTTCTTCCAACGTATCACTAGACTTTTCAGGTAGTTAGTGGTCCGGTATATGTTATACATGTTCCAAGCATCTTAGTTGATAAATTTCCACTACCTAGTCAACCAATTCGTAATCCTTATCTAGTGCTTTATGCCGAACCCTAGCATTGTTCACTCATCGATTCCAATATACATAAGCAATACTTGGAAGATATCTGTCATTGAATGTTAACAACTTACGAATATCCTCTATTCCTAATTTATTTAAACACATAAATATTGGTAAAGGGGGTACCAGATATATATGCGCCACACAAAACAATAAGAATGGGAAGAGAAAAGGGGTAAGGTGCGTATAAGAAAAAAAAAGAAAGAACAATAGAAACCACAGAGTGTATGTTAGTGTAATAATGGGGGAAACAGAAATGTACAACCAGAAAATCTCTTTCAGTTAAGGAATTTATGACCACTCTTCATGAAGAAAGTAAAAGAAGGTTACAGCAGGATCGCCACTGGCTTATATTCTGAGCCATATCTGATAACACCTCTAGGCGCTGTGTTGCACCATCCTTCGGACCCCAACTAGGGAGTCGTGAAGGACCAACAGAAGTCAGTCCTGTACATATTCCTTTCATAATATGACACCACGTCATACACTGACCACCTCTCCGCTTTTTCCAACCAGTCCCAGAGTCGGAAAATAATGCACGACGTGGAATTCTGTGGGATGACATTTATAAGACGTCTAAGCCCCTTCAAATGTACAATCACACTTTCAATTAGTATTATCCTATTGTCAAACCTGTATATAACTCTATAATTCCTTTTCGTTTGATAAGCACTTAATCAATGTTTCACAATATGACAAAGAAAAGAAAAAATAGATTATGTTCGTTATTTTTTTTTAGTATATATGACAAATTGTTGCTAAGGTTATTATACATTACTTATTATATTGATGTTTCTAAATAAAATACCACTATATATATACATATATATATGCTTGTGTATAATTGACTTGTCGCCTTGTTCACTGTCAAATTACCAGTTCTTGGAAAAGTGTACATTATTATAATTTGTTGGATAGTATTCAGCTGATTACTTAATCAATATATATATATATATATATCTCGCTATGTATATATATGGTACCTATTATCCTTAGTAGCAAATATCATGTTCTTATTGTAGAAAGTACATACCGTAAAAAAAGGTAATAATAACCTCATTTACAAATCATATGATCATATTATTATTATTATATAACATGTAACATGAATATGTTTAATAATTAATCTCTGGGTAAATATTAAAAAAAAGATTACATTTCAGTTAGTTTATTATTTACATAAATAAAGAGGATCAATACAATAAAATGATAAATTACCAATTCACTTGGTATTGTTTTGGTTGAATCTTCCTATTGATGTTTAGGACTGCAATTGATCAGTCTCTTATTGGCTATATGTGCATACTGTGCGTATTGCATCGATATAGCCTTAATTCACAAGCAAAGGTGGATAGTGGCTAGCGGAGGAATCCAGGACGCGCGTTTCGTCCTATTTTGGGACTCGTCAGCTGAATGTATCTGCATCTCAGAGTTGATGTTCACTCTGGGACTCGAACCCAGTACCATTCGCTTCTGACGCCATCGCATTTGGCTATCAGGACTCAGTAGCTAAGTGGATAACGCGATGGCGTTTGAAGCGAAAGGTAATGGGTTCGAGTCCCAGAGTGAACATCAACTCTGAGATGCAGGTACATCCAGTTGACGAGTCCCAAATAGGATGAAAAGCATGTCAAACTGGATTCCACTGCTAGCCATGGTCCATCTTTGCTTATAATGATAAATTAACAGTTGATAAAATCAAAATTATGTAGAAACAATCAATATAGATGAATTGTGACGAGTATATATAGTACAATAATAAATAACTGTCATTATCCGATCTAGTATGATTAGATAATTACAAAACTGTAATAAAATGTAGAATTAATGGTACCATTAGGTGATTGTCGATCTTTGTCGCAAATTGATGTAAATTGTAATTGTACCATTGAACTTCCAATCAGTGGATCTGATAATTAAGTGTTCGTTTCAGTACCACATAGTTTTCGATTAAAGTACTGACAGAGTCTTATGTGTAAACCGCTGATAAGTTTCATTCTATCACGAAACAGCTATCCTGTGCTCTCTAGTTTTCAATGGGTTCCGAATTAACATCGAATTGTGACGAATACAACCTACAAATTGAACTAAAATTGGCTAGTATTTACCCCAAATGCCTTGGTACGGTCGAGAGTGGAGAGATTTAGATCTTCTCGAAATGCTCTGTAATGGCCACGTGCATACAACCACTGACAGGGAAGTTCTCCTCCGCCCTCTCGACACATTACTGTTGTTTACGAAACTGAGAGGACCAAAAGCGAATGTCTGGTGCTTTGATCGGGTTGGTGGATATGGAGGATCGACCTAGGGGAGTTTGAAAATCCGGATTCTAAACCAATGGTGTACATTGGCTCCGGGATCCTGAAGGAAGGAATGGTGTACGAACCAATTATTGGTGACTGGCTATCATGTAACTGCATCTCCCTACTATGCTCCATTACCTTGTGGATTAGGAATTTAGGTCGAAGGCTCCGGGAGCCGTCCCCTAAGAAAACCGTCTACTTAGGTCTGGGCACACGTGCAGTATCACACAAGTCGGATGATTTATGTGGCTCATATGTATTCGGTGCCCCTTTGTACCATTATTTATTTGTTCAAACAAATAAATAAATAAAAGTGATGTAATCATTAAGGTAGACTAAAAGTCTGAAAGTGCACAACTTCATTGATGAAAGCTTCACCATTTGTGTACATGTGTGTGTTGATTCTTATCTGAAGTGTTAAGGTGTTAGATATTTGATAGGATGATTGTAAGTTTCATTTTATCGTTGACAGTATGACCTGGCTCAATAAGCAGGTGTTTGTATACAAATTAGAATTGTTTTGGTTTCTTTTGATTTAACCATATTCTTTTGTCTAGGTTTCCTTGTTTGGCTAGATACATGAACAAATAGTTGGTACTTTATCAATTGTGTTTTTAATTTGGTTTACCATTTCCTTTTGGGGAAATAAAACTATACTTGAATGAATTGATCCCCTATCTATTTTGTGTATTCATAAGTTGCTGTGTTTGTTTTTACGATCTTTCTAACATTCTAATAAGTGTTCAGTAAGGAAATATTTTGTTTCGACTTCTAAGCTACCGATCAAACGCGATTTTATTACAATTGATCTCCTACCAGGGGGTCCACTAATCGACTTAGAATACGCAGATGACATAGTCCTATTTGGTGAAGACGCTGACAAAATTCAGAGTAATAATGCCAGGCTGTTTGGGATGCGTTTCTCCCCATCTAAATGTACATTTTTACTTTAGGACTGGCATGTATCAACACCTGAACTGAGGATAAGTAGCGAAGTAGTCGAACGCGTCGATAACTTCACTTATCTTGGAAGTTTGATCAGCTCTGATGGGTTGGTGTCTGACGAAATCTCAGCACGGATTCTAAAAGCTCATTTGGCTTTTGCCAACTTATGTCACCTATGGCGAAGACGAGATATCCGTCTATCAATTAAGGGACGAGTATGCTGTGCAGCAGTTCGCTCTATTCTACTTTGCAGCTGTGAAACATGGTCCATTAAGAGTAGAAGATACTCGTAAGTTAATAGTATTTGAGAACAGATGTCTTAGAAATATTGCTCGCAACTGCTGGGATCACCGGGTAAGTAATAGTGAGGTTAGACACGGGGTATTACGGAATGATAGTAAGTCAGTTGATGAGGTCATGAATCTTCATCAACTGAGATGGTTGGGCCATGTGTTACGTATGCCTGAACACCGATTACCACGACGCGCTACGCTGACTAGTATCGGGGATGGCTGGAAGAGAGTTATGGGCGGACAAACCAAAACGTGGCATCAGTGCTTGAAGTCACTAACTTCTAGTCTGAGCCATGTTGGTAGATGCAGATTACTTGGTTGGGGTCCGCGTGACTATCGTACCTAATGGTTGGAGACTCTAGATGACATGGCTCAGAATCGATCACAATGGCATTGGTGTATACTCTTTCTGCCTTCCCTTAAACCTTGAGATTAAAATTGCTTCATATCTGTCTTCCTTCCTATACTATATCCTTATATACAGTCTTTCTTTTATATATTACCACCACTAAATTAACTCTTTCTATGAATCCGGTGTTGATCTTGTTGTGCTGATGAGTGAGGTATGGCAACTTGGACCTATGCATGTATGTGCGTGGTCCTGCGTTGTAGCTGGCTGACTGACTGATCTTCGTTACGAAGTATAACGTGTTTATACTAATAGTAAAACGTTTGAAAATTGTGATTTATTGCAGGACTATATTCACATGGTTAGGTTACTTATTCGTACCTACATTTTTGATTGATATAACTCATACGTATGTCCTCGACGCTTGTCATGTATAGTGTGTAGTAGTCCAACTTATCATTCTGATGATTATACATTTCAAAGTAATATGTCTATTGGACATATATGTTTGTTTTTCGATCAGTTGTTCATTGCCTGTTGACCAGGAAATATATCACGTGAGACTTGATAGTTCAAACGTTTGCTCGTTCATTGTATAACCATTTCATTTATATTTGGTTTGATCAACTAAGTAATATATCTAGCCTTACACATATGCTTACTATGGTTAACATTGTCTGATTTCAGAATTGAGTTATATCACTTAAATCTTACACATTTGTCGTACGACATACAATACAGGTAAACCTCGTGTAATAAATACGTCGAAGAGGTTCACTAGTCTCATAGACTTTCATAGGTTTGTGACCTCTAAGGAAGTTTTCTACACAGCTTGACTGGATTTTTGAATAAAGTTGGATATTATATAGCATGGTGTCCAGAAAACTTGTTTTACCCTATATGGGTCTTTTCTGCTGAATACACTTGTACCGCACTGTTAATACTTGTGCGGAGAACCAAATCCTGTACCGTATGTTTCAAATACCTAAACGTCATCCACTGGAATGCTAATCTTGACTGAAGTCCTGGAGATCTTTCAATCTTTGGTTGGTAACCTTGACTTTTCAAATGACTTCAAAATCCAGCTATTACTAATAAAAAATATATTCATTCTTTTCTATCTCTGCGTGAAATTGTTAACATATATCTGTGCATTGGCTTATTTTTTTCCCGTCTAACTTTATCATTAAGGAATTTATTTTATAATGGAATGCGTAGGACCAATGTAACGGGCCGCTGATATGCTCTTTACATCATTTTTTTCCTCAAAGAAAACCTGATAGCATAACAGTCTTTTTATGATAGTCAATCAAAACAGAAGATAATAACACTATACTATGATTCTAAGTATTGTGAATAGCGTCGTTTAGTTAACTAATTGAGATAACGGAATCATTTGTGTTGTACGTAATATTTAATTGATTAGAAGGGGTTTTGTGGAGATTTCAATATTTTTCATGGTTGAAATCATCAGTCAAATGAAGCTAGACCACCATGGAAAACCTGAAAGCACTGGACGGCCGTTTCGTCCTATTATGCTTCCGGGTTTTCCATGGTGGTCTAGCTTCAATTGACTCATGATTTTAACCATTTAATTGATTGATTATATGACTACATCTTCAGCATTTGCGATCGTTTATAGCCCTTGACTGTTAAGTTTTCCAAAATTTACTAAAATTGTACAGATCTCAACCAAATATTCTGGTTTAATTCACACTACTGAGTTTAGCAATCAGTGATTTCTTAGACTGATAATCACCTCCAAGTTTCTTCAAACCTTCCTGCATCAGCTAGCAATACGCGTTGACTTAGGTGGTGCTCAGTTGTTGTTTTTTCACAATCAGACTGATTACAGTTATATTTAAGTTATAAAGAGATATTCATTAATATGATTTGAAACGTTATCTCCATAGTTGAAAGCGTGAGTCAGTTGAAGCTAGACCACCATGGAAAACCTGGAAGCACTGCACGGCGGATTCGTTCTATTACGGGACTCCTCAGTGGCAGTGCGCACCCACGAGCTCGCCTCGCGAGATTCGAACCCAGGACCTACCAGTCTCGCTCCAGAGCACTTAACCGACATACAACTGAGCTGTCATCCCATGGTGTACATGTCTAACTCCAGCCAATCGAAGAAGTTGATCAACCGTTCACCAATTGTCTTCAGTGAGTTGATATCTCACAACAGACCTGGTTTGAACTCCACTGGTCACTGCTTCTCACTAGAACTCCTGCATGTACTTCTCAAAGTCATTCACTAGTGAGCATATGATTATTACTATCAGAAGGGGTTTTTTGTGGAGATTTAGTATTTTCATAGTTCAAAGCGTGAGTCAATTGAAGCTAAACCACCATGGAAAACCTGAAAGCACTGGACGGCCGTTTCGTCAAGTAAAGGTTTTTAAGTAACTCGTTTGTAAGCTTTTGGTTGCGTTTTTCTAATCAGTCAAATAGATGATGATTAATTATTCACCAATGTTCCATATATGTATTTTAATTTCAGGGTAATGGATCAGAAGCAAATCATATTGCCAATACACTTAGTACAAAATTAAATCAATTATCTAGATTATGTAAAGATTTATCATTACGTGATAATACTGGTGGTGGTGTTGGTGACCAACAACATCATACATGTAATCCATTATTTCGTTTGGCTAGAACACTTGAAGGCAAATTAGTTCAAGCTCAACGTTGGCTAGCTGATCCTCGTGGTCCATTACGTCATGTTGGCTTAGAAGCATGTCGTTCATTAGCTCAAGGTGCAAGAAGTATCATAATGTCATCTGATAGTGGTGATGTTCCGGACAATAATAATAACAATAGTTCGACTGAAGACAAGGAGACCAATGATGCTTGTGTAGAGGCGTGTGAACATGTCGAAAGAGTTTCTGATAGACTTTTTTCAATGTCTTCTCAACCGTTAAGTAAGCACCGTTACTATTATTTCTCTCTCTTCCATATATGTTAATCTAGTATGCAAAATATTAATCATATACAAGCTCAAGGATCGATGTGTGAAGTCCTCTTTCCACGTTTGTGTTTACAATATGAAGTTAATGGAGTGAATTTTAATCTTTTGAATAGTCATAGTTATACTAGGTATATGTTTTTTGTGGAGGGGTATCATATTGGTGAAGTTATTAAACATGAACCCATTAGGTCTCAAGCTCTAGTCGTACTCCTCCATTTTTGCTTCCGGCAGCCAGGCATTATCTCTTAACCATCCTACGAAAAGTGTAGCTGAAAACTGAGTACAAGAATATATACTTTTTAAATAAGTAGCAAAGTGTATGTATCTCTTACTCCAGAACCGTGCTATTTTTATGAACGTGTACCTTTATAGAAGTGACTAAACTGTCTTCCAGTCAACATTACCAGGAAATCGAAAATAGACGTATGTATCGGGAGTCACTGAATTTCTCATTTGTTACAGACATATTCCTGAGAACAACCATGTTTTTGTTAATTAGAAGTTCATTAATTCAACTATCGAACAATAGCTTAGTTTACAATTAGTGTTATGTAATCGGCAGGATATTTTGAACCTAATTTTCGTATTAGTTGTCTTTTCCCTAGGAAGGCGTACGTGGAATCTTGAGGAATCTGATGTTCTCAGTAGGATCTAACAAAGCACCATTCATTTTCGCAATCTGAGACTTGATCAGTAAACGTTTCGGGCGGCAGCTAACTCCACGTAGGACGACTGACATATTTATTTATTTATTTATTTAAACACATATATATTGGTACAAAAGGGCACCAGGTACATATGCGCCACACTATTGTGTGTGTGTGGGCTGTGATACTGCCCGGGTGCCCAAACCGAAGCAGGTGGTTTTCGGGGCCACACCCCGAGCCTTTGACCTAAAGGTCTGATCCACAAGGCAGTGGAGCATCGTGAGGAGATGCAGTCCCATGGTAGCCGTTGACCAATGACAGGTTCGTCCGCCATTCGTTCCATCAGGATACTGGAGCCCATGTGCAACATTGGTTTGGAATGAGGGTTTTCCAACTCCCCTAGGTGGACCCTCCGTGTCCACCAACCCGGTTGAAGCGTCGGATATTCGCTTTTCGTCCTCTCACTTTCGTAAACAACACCCCCGCTACGAGAAGGCAGTGAGTAGGACTTCCCTGTCAGAGGCTATATATTCGCTGGCCATGTGAGAGCATTTCGAGAGGGAGAGTAGACTCTCCCCACTCTCGGCCGTACCAGGGCATTTGGGGGCACTGACATATTTACAATCGATTGTTCACTGATTAGTGACATATGTCATGTTTCTCTACTCCTTGATGCCGGTAGAATTCTATCAATGAAGTTTCGGCGTGGTCACTTGTCTACGTGGTTCGAGTTCGGATCCCACATGTGGAATCACTTCCTTAAAGATAACATGCACTTTACTAACAAGCGGCAATTAACACAAAACATGGTTTCAGAGCTTCCTGTCAACCTCAGAACATCCCAACATCATGAATGTGATGCTGATACTTAGACCGGCGGTCACATTTGAGCTTGATCGATAGGTTTGGATCAGAACTTTGGATTAGACATACACGACACTGATCACTACTCAGTGACTTTTTAGTTATAAATGAATAGTACTTTTTGATTGTTGCTTCATATGATATCAGTTCATGACGAGATCTATGGCCGCCTTAGTTGTAACTTAAGTATTCCAATCACTGGACGGTAACTTTGTTTTACAACTAGTTAGATGATGTAACAGCTTTTTTTCTCCATCGTACAGTACTGTGATTTGATCGCATCATTAAACTATTTTTGTGTTTTTTTGTTCTGTTTTGCTTTCTGTTTAAAATTACCAGCAGCAGAAAATGAAATCAATCAACAAGATTTAGCAATGGCTATCAGTCGTAGTTTGGCGTATATATGGCAAACGCTAGAGAAACTATTAACAAGACAAATTGCTGAAGTTTACACAGATCTTGTTGGACCATTACGTCAATTATTCGAATCTGCATCTCCATCATCTGGTAATTTACCAGATCAAAATGATTATAATGTGAAAATGAAAGAATTTCTAGTAAGTGTAAATAAAATGTACAAACTATGAATTTTCATAGTTGATAGCATTAGTCAATTAAAGCTAGACCACCATGGAAAGCACCTGGAAGTACTGAACGGCCGTTTTGTCCTATTGTGGGACAGTGGCAGTGCGCATCCACGATCCCACACTCACGAGATTCGAACTATGGATTACTCATACTAATTGTATGAATCCAATAGTTTACTAGTTATGAAGTATTCAATTTTAAATAGGATATGTTATAGACTCAAAATTCGCTGCATCAAATCTGGTTTAAATACACAAACAATTTATATGAAAGTCAATTACAATAACTCAATTACATTGTGATTAATTCAATCTGATGTGTTCATATTAAGTAGAATAATTTCTTATACCTAACCTGTCGTATGCCCTAATGATGTTCTCGTGACTTTCAGGTTGCCTGATCTGCCAAGGACAATGGTATAGTGCATAACAGTATTGTTGTGTGCTAGGTTCAAGGAGAATTTTATGTTATATGCATTCGAATCCACCCCATTATTGTTCCTATGCCCCCAAATGCCATGGTATGGCTGAGGGTGGGGAGAGTCAGCTCATGATCATTAGTGATTCCGTTCTCTTTTTGTCTTCTTTTATTTACGGTCTAGTGATTTAATCGTTTAACTGTTAATAATTGACTAGTTAAGATTTGTGATGTTGATATATAGGAATTCTATTGATCACTCTCCGTTGTCATATTTGCATCTTTAACGGATTGCTTCGACATAACATTTAGTCACAAATTATGGCATACCTCAGTAGATGATTTGTTGTTGTTTGAATCGTAAGGTATCGAACCAAAGTCTTCATCTGAACATTATCACTGAGATTCGACAAGTGCATCCATCTGAAAAGACTTTAACAGAACAAAGAATGCTTTTTAGCGTCCACTGCTAATCAAATTTATTTAAGCACATAAATATTTGTACAAAGGGGCACCAGATATATATGCGCCACAAAAAAATGTTATTTCATTTAATTGTGTGGGTGCTATGATACTGTCCGAGTGCCCAGACCGAAGTAAGTACTTTTATTAGGGGGTCACACCCAGGGCCTTTGACCTAAAGGTCTAATCCACAAGACAGTGGATCATCGTGAGGAGATACAGTCCCATGGTATCCGGTCACCAACGATTGATTCATACTCCATTTATTCCCTCAGGATACTGGAGACCATGTGCACCATTTGTTTGTAACGAGGGTTTTCCAACTCCCCCTAGGTGGACTTTCCGTGTCCATCAACTCGGGTAAAGCGCCGGACATTCGCTTTTCGTCCTCTCAAATTCATAAACAACAGAAATGCTGTAAGAAGGCAGTGAGTAGGAATTCCCTGTCAGTGGTTATACGTGTGGTCGTATGAGAGGATTTCGAGAGGGAAGGCTGACTCTCCACTTTCGGCTGTACCAGGGCATTTGAGGGCACTGTAGTAATAAATATATCATACGATCAAGACATCTTCATTTATATACATATGTCATTCCTTTTTTCTCGAAGTACTCATTATCTCTCCGACTCATTGATACATCACGATAACTTCAGTTATTGTTGTTTCTCTTCAATAACACTTCTGTTTTTTTGTTTATGAATTAGTAATTATAATCTAGAATTTTGAAGGTATAAGTTTAATTTCCTATAAATCATATTGTATTCTGTCTTATTTCTAGTTTGTTTATTTAAATGAATTTGTCTGTAGAAGTCAATTTTGATTGTTTACTTTAAATGTATATATTCAGCGAACCTTCCTTAGTTATATACAAATCAAATAAACAGGTTGTCGTGTTTTCCTTCTTCTTCATTGATTCCTTGTAAAAACAACAGTGATCATAACGGATTCCTCCTGTTATTAAATAACAAACAAAAGTATTCATGAATCGATTATTTTAAGGCAGACTCACTGCCCTCTAGCCACATTATTGTTGTTTATGAAATTGAAAGGACGAAAAGCGAATTTCCGACACTTAAACCAGGTTGATTGATATGGCGTATCCACTTAGGGGAGTTGTAAAATCATGATTCTAAATCAATGGTGTACATAGGATCCAGGATCCTGAAGGAAAGAATGGCATATGAACCAATTGTTGGTGAGTGGCTACCATGAAACTGGATCTTCTGGTGTTGATTATTGGGTTATTTAATACATTAGTATCTCTTGGAATAGTCAATAAACATTGACGAGTATGTAATACCTTGATTTGTGAAGGATTGCTTTTCCCATGGTAGCCGGTGACCAATGATTGATTCATACGCCATTTGTCCCCTCAGGATCCCGGAGCCCATGTGCACCATTGGTTTGTAATGAGGGTTTCCCAACTCCTGCTAGGTGGACTTTCCGTGTCCACCAACCCGGTTAAAGCGTCGGACATTCGCTTTTCGTCCTCTGAATTTCGTGAACAACACCCCTGCCACAAGAAGGCAGTAAGTAGGACTTCCCTGACAGAGGCTATATATTCGCGTGGCCATATGAGAGGATTTCGAGAGGGAGGTTTTCCCCTCCCCACTCTTGGCCGTACCAGGGCATTTAGGGGTGGATATCTGGTATTGTTGTTTTATTCTTTGAACACTATCCAATGCATCGAGTTCTAACAAAAATCTGTAATTTAGTAATTTACTTATATTTAACTTTCTTATAATAAAACTTCGTGATCTAGAATACATTCACTTATAAATTGTATCATTTTGTATTAGAATCAATGTAATCAACTTGTCAATACTGGAGAATTAGCTGCAGCTACAAAATTATCCGATGTATGGCGTTCTGATGCATTACGTTGTTTAACTAGTCAACTTAATGAATTAGGTGCACAAGTTGTATTAGCTGGTCGTGCTGTTGTTTTATCAGCTGATCCAAATTTACAATTACAACCTGGTGGAGCTAGTTTAAAACAAGCTACCTCAGATCATTTTCTTATGATGCGTCAACATTGGACAGATACAGCTGAACGTATGAGAGCATTAGTTGATGAAGCTGTTGATGCTAATGCATTTATAGCTGCTCAAGGTAAGTTGAATTATGTTAGTAAGCATTGTTAATATTACCAGATCGATATCTGTACCTATACATATCAAATGTTCTACGGACTTTGTAGTTCGGAATAATTAGTTACTTTAAAGAATAGATAAATAATGCCTAGCAGTGTTTTGTCCTACGTACTGTTAGTGAGCTGAATATTTCATCCCACTGATGGTTTTCACATTGGGGCTCGTAATCTTACTACTGAATAGATAATAGATTATTTTGTATACGATTTTTATCATTCAGTCTTAGTAACATTTCAAGAATGCTATGTAACTATTTTAATTAAAAAAAGTATATTGCTTACCTTCATCATTTATTGCGGTCATGCAGTACATCTACCAATGGAATTTATCGTATTGTTGCATGAATTACTTGTGTCAAAATCCAGCTGTTATAACTTGTATGTTAAATACTGTTATAACTTGTGGCTGAATGGATGCCTTGCTAACGTATGACGTGATAAGACCGCCAATTAGAGAGCAGCGAATTATCGATTGGAACAGTGACACACGAAAACCGTATGAGCAGTCTAGAGTGCTTATCGGTCCTGCTTTCTGCCTAGCCCAGCCAGTTAAGTCCAGAACACCAATAACAGCCTCTGTGGTATGAATCATTATATTTCAAACATACTGAGTTTTGTATACCAAACAGACTGACCACATCGTACCAATCAAATAGGAAATAACATTTGTACAAGGTTTAGCCAAATGGGGCTGTGAATTTGGGAGGCAGTAATTAATAGACTAGGGATAACTCAAGAATGATGAATCGTATAACAATAGTTTATGGTTCAAAATAAAGCTTATCATAAGGGGAACATGAGTATGAATAGTTTAGTTATTTAGCAATTATATGATAATAAATATATGCATAATACTGGTCCATAAATGGATGTCAAAGTTACCATTTACTATTGTTATCGGGATACAACAAATACACAGTGATGCATTTATTTAATTTGCTACAGTGCGACATCAGACGGTTGTCGATACAAAGAAACTTTAACAAATCAGTAAGTTGTGACTTTGAAAATAATGAAATCAAAGAGCGTTTATACTGCGTCATATAAGTGCGTATATCTACCTGTTCCTGATGTTTTGGTAGCCGACATTTTTTTTTATTTTATCAATGTTAGTCCAAGTTGAACTTACTCACTTACTTCTGTTACTCCTTATGAAGGAGCATAGGTCGAGTTCAAGTTTAAAGTGTTATCAAATTTTATATTCTTCTATTCACTGGTTTAGTGCCTCAATGGATAACAATGTATCTGAATTGAACACTAGTTTGTATGGATGCGAGTCTCTTAAATACTGACAGTTTCATTATGATCACATACACACTTTCCTGTTACGTCCTAATCCGTACAAAATTAGGTCTAGATTTTCTTGCCATTTGTTTTGGACTATCTAACAATGGTGCTGAACTATAATGTATGAATAACCCTGAATGATTCTTAGAGTGACCTTGGGTAACTTCAACCAGTTATTATGTTCAAAATAGGGTTAGTAATAAGGTTTAGGAATTGGTTCGAAGTTATTTACTAGTCCATTTTTTTTCGTCTGTCCTTCTGCTACTGACAACCAGTTTGTGATGAATAAGAATCTGATAATCGTGAGTCACTCCACTGGAAATCAAGTTCATCTAGTGCTTTATAAGGTCAATCTTACTTTTAATTACTTCAGCTTGTGTAATCTAATATTTCCACCAGGGGTTTTTCTTAAAAATTTATGACCTTAAGTTAAGTACATAAACCTCAACTTAATCATTGAATCACTTTATTATTAACGATTGGAATTAGTGACTAAATAAAAAAAGTGTAGTATCGTTTATTAAAACTACAAGTAGGTGCAAATTATCTAACTGGGTTTCGAGCAAGAGCCGCGATTTTCAATGATATTGGTTCGGAACCACTAATAGTGGAGTAGAATCAGTCACTGTTGATGTTCCTCTCTATTTTAAATTACAGTTTTCATCCATACGTACCTTATCATCCTGTCTTTTTGAACTATTTTCTTACTAGTATTGTTTGTTTGAATCTCCTCATTGATGCTTAGGACTGCAACTAGTCAGTTTCTTATTGATATATGTGCATACTGTGCGTAATACCTCCAAATTGCCTTAATTCACAAGCATTATAAGCAAAGATTGACACTGGCTATCAGTGGAATCCAGGATGCGCGTTTCGTCTAATTTCGGACTCGTCAGCTGAATGTACCTGCATCTCAGAGTTAATGTTCACTTTGGGACTCGAACCCATTACCTTTCGCTTCAAATGCCACCGCGTTATCCACTCAGGTAGGACGAAACGCGCTACCTGGATTCTACTGCTAGCCACTATCCATATTTGCTTATATTTTCTTACTATCCCTAGTACTCTAATTATTTCATTTCTCTAAGTATTCATTTTGATAATTTAAGCTCATTGGGCTGATATAATATAATATCACTGGGGAGATCTTGCATTGATTCTGACTAACTGATTAAATAACATTATAAATGTGCTTTTTCATTCAATTAGATATACATTTACAAAACTCGACAGATCAAAAATAGGTTGAATGGATAGGAGTTTTCATAAGTTTTTGAATGTATTTTCACCTTGTAAGATATTTAGGGTTCGATCTCCCTCGGAGCCAAGATATTACTTAATTATAAATGAAGTATCAGAAGGGGGTTTCGTGGAGATTTTTGTGATTTTATAGATTAGATCATGAATCAATTGAAGCTAGACCACCATGGAAAACCTGGAAGCACTGAACGGCAATTTCTCCTCATTATGGGACTCCTCAGTGGCAGTGCGCATCCACGATCTCGCCTCGCGAGATTCAGGCCCAGGACCTACCAGTCTCGCCCCAGAGCACTTAACCGATAGACCACTGAGCCGGCCGGCATCTAACGGTGTTTATGTCTGATACGTCTTGTCGGTGAAACGCTTTCTTCGCTTCCTAAGCTATTCTGGTAATCCCAGGCTAGAACTACTCAGCGACTTGAAGGCGAGAGAAAAGACACAAAATACGGGGGAAGCACTTTAATCCAAAGTTATTGTAATTTATTCTAGAATACTGCTAAACATAGTAGCAACCAATCAGAATCTCCAACTGTGACTTTTTCATTCTCGTTATTTTAGTAACATAACTTCTAATTATTCGTTGATTGGTTGAAATGTGACTTCTCATTTTCATCATTTTAGTAACATAACTTCACATAACTTCTAATTAATCGCTGATTGGTTGAAATCCTCCTTGATATTCGGGGTAGGTATCCATACTGCATTTGCCGCAGGGTCATCCCAACAATGTCTAACCCCATTATATATTATTATTATTTATTTAAACACATAAATATTGGTACAAAGAGGCACCAGATACATATGCGCCGCACAAATCTCATTTGATTCGTGTGAGGACTGCGATACTGCTCAGGTGCCCAAACTAAAGCACGTGGTTTTCTTATGGGCCACACCCGTAGCATTCGACCTAATGGTCTGATCCACAAGACAGTGGAGCATCGTGAGGAGATATAGTCCCATGGTAGCCGGTGACCAACAATAGGTTCATACGCCATTTGTTCCTTTAGGATACTGGAGCAAATGTGCACCATTGGTTTGTAATCAGGGTTTTCCAACTCCCCTAGGTGAACTTTCCGTGTCTAACCTCAAGCAATCCACGAAATTGCGCGACCATTTTCCATTGTACTGAGGTAGATACCTGTTTCTACCTGACATGAATTAGCTCCACTGGTCACGACTTCCCACTAGAACTCCAGGAATTACCTCATGAAGTCAGTCACTAGTGAGCATATCGGTTAAGTGCTCTGGTGCGAGACTGGTAGATCCTGGATTTGAATCTCTCCATGGTGGTCTATCTTCAATTGACTTATGATCTCATCTATAATATTTTAAACGAAGTGTTTTGTTCTTATAAACCTTATTTTCTCATCATGTGCAATCTATGCATTTACTTATTCTTTAATAGATAAGTAATATAGTTTGAATGATATGACCTTATGACCTAATTGTATATTGGTTTAACAGTTACAATTTAAGGTTGTGCATTATATTATCGTACAGAAGGTGTGGTAAAGTAATATGTGTCCTTATCCAAGTTTTTTTCGTCTTTTTTGGTCAATTATTTTTTATTATTTATTGCACGATATTTTAGTTATCCATTAAAGATAATGCTGAGATGAAACACAACGTTTTTAGGAAAAATGGGTTGATAATATTGTATATCTTCATTGATTGATGTAGTTAAGATATATTCATATATATGCTTAACTACTAGTTACTTCAGCCCCCAAATGCCCTAGTATGGCCGAGAGTGGGGAGAGTCCGCTCTCCCTCTTGAAATGCTCTCACATGGCCACGCGTACACAGTCTCTGACAGGGAAGTCCTACTCACTGCCTTCTCACAGCATTACTGTTGTTTACGAAATTGAGAGGACGAAAATCGAATATCCGGCGCTTTAACCGGGTTGGTGAATACGGAATGTCCACCTAGGGGAGTTGGAAAACTCTGATTTAAAACTAATGGTGCACATATACTCCAGTATCCTGAGGGAACAAATGGCGTATGAATCAATGGTTGGTCACCAGCTACCATGGGACTGCATCTCCTTACGATGCTTCACTGCTTTGTGGATCAAATCTTTAGGTCGAAGGCTCCAGGTGTGGCTCCATAAGAAAACCACCTGCTTCAGTTTGGGCACCTGAGCAGTATCACAGCCTTCACATAAATTAAATGAGATTTGTGTGGCGCATATAAATATATCTGGTACCCGTTTGTACCAATATTTATGTGTTCAAAAATAGTTACTTTAATGCAGGATCTTTGAAAGGATAGGAGAACAAAGTTGACTTGGACGTCCAAACTGTGACATTGTTTATTCTTTTATCTGAGCTGTGCTACGAAGCAATAGATTACTTGATTTGATTCCGGGTCACTATCATAACCAATGTTAAGTGATTTGACTTTGAATTGGTCATAAGTTTCAATTTCGATTACTGTCTTGTTATGGACCTTGAGATCGACATTATCTTGTTTTCTATTTTTTAAATTAATTCCTTCTCTAGTCACATTATACCTATGCCTTATGTTTTTTTACTACCAGTGATGCTACTGTTTATGATGCTCGGATTTTTATTTTAGTAATTCCACTTTATTGTACTCATGTAGTTTGGTAACTTAAACAGATTCAACTTCTTCACACTTGGCTAAATGACTGTCCTAATATAAATCGTATTTATTCATAGCTCCATATTTTTTGTGATGCGTTTAAGCATAATTCTCTCTCATTAGATCGTTGTATTTGTCTAATCCATATTGTTCATGTTTACATTTCGTATGTGTAAACATATCTATGCTATAATGCTTGATATCTATTTATAATGTGTGGAGAATTAGTTTTTCAGTACAGAGTTGTGGAGATAGTTAATTGCGAATTGATATCATGAATGGGTCAATGTTAGACCACCACGTAAAACTTGGAAGCGCTGGACAGCCGTTTCATCCCAGTATGAGACTCCTCAGCAGTGCGCATCCATGATTCCGCACGCGGGACTCGAGCTCAAAACCTTCAGTTTTGCGCACGAACGCTTAAACTCTAGACCACTGAACCGATATCCAACAGTGTTAATATCTAACTTCAACCGATCGACGATATTGCGCGACCGTCTACCATTGTCTTCAGTGAGTAACTGCCTCACAATAAACATAGTTGAACTCCATTGGTCACTGCTTCTCACTACAAACTCCAGGATATCCATTTTGAAGCTATTCACTAGTGAACACATGATAATCGGTATAGTGAATGCGCACTGCTAAGGAGTCCCATACTAGGACGAAACTACCATCCAGTGCTTCCAGGTTTTGAATTAGTTCTTTTTAAGAAATACCTGAAAAGTAATGAAAATCACTATATACATGTATCTATTTATAATCGCTTGAACGAGTGGAGTTGACAATAAACCTTGAAGTGACACTTCTTTATGTATGTAAAAAAGTATTCAAATCTGACATCAAAAAATATTTTCAATAAAATATCTCTCAATTGGGCGACTTGTGTTCCAAAGCTATCTGAATCTCAATATAAGAAGGAATGGGAAAGGGAGTGTCAAACTATTCACATTTAACATCCAGTATTTCATAGCATATAACGAATAACTTTTGACTACTTTATTAGTTTCCAGCCATCCAATTAGGTGACTAGTGTATCAATAACCCTTACATAAACCTTGTCCGAGAGATAAGTATAGAAAATCTCCTCCCATCTGGTAGATTAGTCACATGTATTATCCACTAAAATTCGCGGCATTTTAGATATCTACTTTAATAACCTGTCACCTATGGAAGTAACTGGCATCGTTAGCATCTAAATTAACAGTTTCTTGAAGAATTTAATTGAAACTATTAAATAGTTACTTTCCTTTATTTAAAAGGCTTTTGCTGATATTAGTTTGATTGGTAGGTTATATTTGTCACGGTAGTTCTAATGATTGAAAATCCGCAAAATTTCAGGGTCCTTCGTTCACTTTTCAGCTTGGTAATAGGTACGCACTGCTAAGGAGTCTCATTCTAAGATGAAGCAGCTGTCCAATGATCCTTAGTTTTCATTGGTATCCCAACTAAACTCAATCTGTGACGAATCGATTCATAGGTTATTTTTCTTTCCAAACAATATCTTTGTTAATTTTAAATTCCCCATAGTATCATTGATTTGGCACCACTGAATAAGGTCGATTCGCGCAAAATTGTCTATCGCACATCGGATTATACTGGTCACTCACAAAGTGTTAATATCATGTTTAATACTTACAGCCCAAATGAATCTCGTACATCAAATAGTATTGCCGGCACTAGAATAAATGACTCAACTTGGGATAAATGTTATGGTTCTAGGTGACTGAACATAATCATTAGCAAACTGTGAATTAAGTTTTCATGCTTGTTAGCACTTCTAAACAAGATGTACCTTCCATTCAGAGATGATGATACTTCTTGTCGGACTCATAATTGTATCAACCATTGCGAGAATCGGAGACCTTACCTGTTATCAATTTGATCATGATAGACTGAAATACATATACTAGTCGGTTCTTAAGTATTGATAGCAAACGTCAACACTGTTTGAATCCTGTCGATTGATGTACATAGTTTTTTTTCCAGATCATTTCTAACTACTAAATATTTCAGCTTATATTTGTACCACAGTTTTTTGTATAATATGCATCACCTTGAGTCTTCTAAATCTAAATTACATCTTCTACTTTGAATACTACAGAGATTGGAATGTTACGTGATTCAGCCAGAACAGAAAATAGTATTGCTGCAATATCAACAACTGGTGTAGTTGAATCTACAACACGCATTGCACGACGAGCAAATCGTGTACTTCAATTAATCACACGAGAAGCAGATAATAGTGAAGATCCATTATATGTTGATCGAATGAACGAAGCTGTGAAAGCTTTACGATCGAGTAAGTGTTATGTAAAAGTTATTATATATGGTTTTTCTTTTCTTTTATATTGTGTATTTCGATAAAGATTTTTATTTTCATAGTTAAAAGCATGAGTCAATTGAAGCTAAGACCACCAAGGAAAACTTGGAAGCACTGGACGACCGTTTCGTTCTATTGTGAGACTCCTTAGCAGTGCGCATCCACGACCTCGCCTCACGAGATTGGAACCCAGGACCTACCATTCTTGCGCCGGTGCACTTATGATTGCAAATTAGAATAATAAGATAAGGATCAGTTGTTCATCATTTTGAACCCCAACAGTCAATGGTCGACAAAGATGAATTTTTCCTACAGTCCACGTATACCATAAAGAAGCTGGTAAATTATTCACTTGATAATAATAATAATAGACATTGCAAAATAATTCTTATTACAAGGCGGTATTAGTACAAAATCATTTGAAACCATTGAACAACTGTTTCTTCCTAAAAGATAGTTGAACTGTGGCTAACAGTAGAATTCAAGACTTTGGTTTTGTCGTGTTTAGGACTCCTCCCGTTGTCTATATTCATGACTGAATTTCGATTAGTTTTTAGTTATTAATGTGCGTTTTGTTGGGATCGCTTTGATAAAATCGATGTCACATATTTCATAAATGAATTATAGCTCGTAGCTCACAAATACATAATAAAACGAGTCAAACGACTTAAATTTCACTGTTATTAACATGTAATCTATTCTAACAATGACTACATCGTGGTAAATCCTCACCAGATGTACATATTGCGGTGTATGCTACTTATGTTTGCGACATAAGTAGTATGTAACACCAAGCAGAAGTGGAATGTCTGGCAGCAGGAGGTTGAGATCGAATGGAAGAGAAGGGGATTGCCAACAGAGAGTGATTGTAATAGTAATGAAGTTTGTGACACTTGACAGAAGATTTGCAAATGAAGTATTGAATGTACGGTTTTTTCACATTTTACGAAAGAACTTTGTCATTTTGTATTGAATAATAAATTAGTTGCCCCCACATGATTTCTCGTTCACTACAATATGGAAGTAATGAAAGTTTAGTGGCTACATGAACTTGGCAGTTCAACGGATAACGCGTTTTGTGTATTTACTTGCTTTGCACCTTCTTTAAAGCATCATTCACTCAAAAAATTTCAGTGCAATATGTGTATTCATCATAATGTATTCCGCCCCCCCCCTCAGAAAACTTGTCTCCTTCGTTGCAAAGATCATTAAAACTTTGGTCCATCTATCCATAAATATCAATATATGACATTTATGTCTGCCATTTGAATAATGATAATGATAATAAACTATCAAAACGATTCAATCGAGATGTAAATAGACAAATCACTTATATTATATGTGTCATATAGATTCTCTGTATAATTCACTTATGACTCAGTAGTAGTGTGGTGTGGTCTACTTATATCCAATATAAGTAGTATATAGCGATGGTCAAACATAGAATGTATTTTGGCAGAAGATCGATAAGGAAAGAACTGAAATGAAGCGCAATTAGTAGGAAAATGCATTAACAATGAAATTAGAGAAGATAGATTGATATTTACAGAAGGAACAGTCTGAAGATTGAGACAAATGGTTGTTCATTTGCAAATTAACAGTTTACTACTGTATAGTTATCAGAATTTAGTGAGATAGTCTGTAATTTGTGTCTAAATACATTCGATTTTCCCCAATTAGTGTTTTATTCACTACAGTAGTTCAACCGCTTTCAATTTAATCATTCACATTCATCACTCCTGCTACTAGTTATATTTAAACGATGGTATAGTAATCGCATGAAATACAATTAGGTTGAAGCGGTAGACTTCTTATATCAGCTAATTAAATCAGTCAGTCTTGAGTGCTGTTAGAGGTATAAGGGCAGTTATCACTTCCCGGTTGCCCACACCGCGGAAGGGTTCATCTAGAGGTACCTGATAAGGAAATTTGATTAGTTTTGTTATTAACAATCTGGGAGCGTGACCGCAGTGCCCAAGGGACAACTGCTTGAGGCCGGTCACGCACAGCCTTCTTGTGTTAGCTCCGTACTTGTTGGGCCCTTACCACCAGAGACGGATATCTGTGGGACAAGGCGAGGTGTGCATTTTTAGCATCGACCTATTCTAACCCCACCCCTCCTTGTAGGAAGGCAGCGTCGCTGTTATACTGTTTGTCTGAAGGAAACACCTTACTGCTGTCATACCTCTGTACCGTCAGTAGTACGACTTGGCCTTCGGACCTTGGGTTTGCTGCTTTTAGTCTTGTCACTCATCAACCGACCTGTCTGGAATGGTAGGACTTTGAGAAACGATTGTTCCAACCAGTATAGCTCGATTGGTTCATCACGATAGACAAGCCCAACCGCCACGTCGAGGTAGCAGCAACGGTCGGGGCTAGTTGAATATATTCAGTGATCTATTTTCTACCTACCGTTTAACAGATTGTAAGAACACTTGTTCAAGCTGTAACTTTACTTATTTTCAATCATTCAACTGTTTCTAGTTTGTAACAGCTTCTTCATTTACTTTGGTGTGCGATAGCGGCTTAGTGTTTTTTTCTATTAGGGTGTTCAACTTCCACCTATTAAGTTGCAGATTCGAATCCCATTCTAACTACTTAGAACTTCATCACCGGGTTTGTGTAATATCACTTACCCTCACTCATAAAAGTGCTACACACAACTGGTTGCATAAATGTATATTTGGTAAATAATTTACATTCAGTCACAACGTAGAACTTCGTACGTACGTACATCAGTTCGAGTTACCATACCACACTAGCACAGAGATGCAGTTGTCGATTCAAATCCCATAGTGGTAGAAGTAGTAAGAGTATAAACATTATGTGAAAGATTAGGGTTTGAAGATGTTATTGAAGGAGTATAATATAGTGAAATAAATTTGGAAAGAGAATAAGGATAGGAACATGAGGAATTCAAAAGATTAGAATTTGAAAGAACACAAAGAGTCGATGCACCTTCGCCATTGCAAACGATTTTGAACCATGTCATTCAAGGTCTCTAACCATCGGTTGCAACCATCTCACGAATCCAAACCAGGTAGTCTACACCTACCAATATGGCTCAGTCCAGTTGTCAGTGACCTCATGGATTTGTGCCACATTTTGTTCTGACCGCCTCTAGCTTTCTTCCAACCTACTCCTAAACCATAAAACATTGCACGTTGCGGCAGTCGGTGGTTGAGCACATTACATTTAATTACATCTACTTCTGAAATCCTTGTAAACGTTAACTAACTTTTTAAAAAAATCTAATAACCATAATCCAAGTAAAGTTTAAAACATTATAATCCATTGTACTGAAATATTACCTCGTAGACGTTTTATGATATTAAGGGAAAAAAAAAATCCTTGTTACTATGTCAGCAAAACCCTGTTCTTGTTGCTTGTTTGCCTATTTTATTTTCGAACAAATAAAATATTTCACGTTTTGTAGACTCCTCTCCCTCTTAATTGTTTTAACTCTTTGGACGTCTATGTTTTGAGTGTATGTTTATATGTATGTATGTGTCTGCATCGTATGTAAAAGCTTGTAGACTGTTGTTATTACACAATAAACTATGTTCCGGTAATTTTGTATGTGCACGTACCACCTTAATGGTTACCCTTATGTATGTTTTCATTTTTGTTCTCTGTATTTATGTCTGGAATGGTGAAAATTAATTACCTCGTTACCAATTTTTTCGCTCTCCCCCTCTCCCTCTCTCTCTTTGTTCCTCTGAATGAATAAGTGTATTCGTATTTGTATGTTTATGTGTGTGGCTTTTTTTCGTCCCTTTAATTGCTTTTAGCACGTACTGTGCTAATTCATTGAACATCAGAAAATCAATACTATTTATTATATCACGAATATATTTACATATAGTTTAGTTAAGTACTGGATCCGAGTCCCAGTATGTAATAAACACCAGAGAGAGTGTTGCTCTGGTTGTTAGAAGGTGCATCGGCCTCGTGACTTCCGAAAAATTTCGGCTTTCATCATGAGACGTCATAATTATTCCTTCAACTTCCAGGGCAGAGTTAAAATGGTTTGAATTATTTTTTCTGGTTAGCGTTTTATTTAAGCGAGTTAGTTTTTCTACGGGATGAGGTCGGTAACCTCATGCCCAACTCTCCTCCTTTACCCGGGCTTGGGACCGGCAGTAACTCTAGAAGAGTACAGGCGGAGTTAATAAACACCAGGATGCATATATATATCCATCTGACAAATCCTAGATAAAGGACAAAATATGCACCCTATTTTCCACGTCATTTCTGTAGTATGTACATATATATGTATGGGACGTTACATTCCATTCCTACACAAAATAGTCTAACATTAAGCTGATTAGCTCAACATTTATATTTCCTGTTCGATTCAACAGTTGTTTGCACTATTGGTGAAATCACAATTCTAAATTGTGTAACTATTCACTTAAGTTTTAAGTGCTTTTCCATTTATATGCTAACGACTTGTGGGAGGAAAGTTAGATAGATTATACCGCCTTCATGTTTTCTGAATCGTCTTGAATTACTTTAACTGAATAAATCCTAAACACAGATGGGTGGTGGTTGGCGGTAGAATTTAGTGCTCGTCAGCTGGATGTATATTGATTCCAGAGTTGGTGTTCACTCCCAGACTCGAACCCAGTATCTCCTACTTCAAACGTCATCGCATTATTCACTTAGCTAATGAGTCAAGGCAGCAGCCAGCTTGTGTAATGCGGTGAATTTAGTATAACACATCATCTATGAGATGTAGTTTCGCCCAGCTGACGAATCCAAAATAGGACGAAATATGCGTCATGGAACCTTGTGATAGCCACCATCCATCTCTGCTTAAAATGCTCATGAATTACTGGCAACATAGAAGCTATCTGGACGAGATGCACATATACCAATAAGAGACTGATAGATTGAAGTCCTAAACATCAATTGGAAGTTACGAGCAACAAATATATATGTGTCAATTGAATTCTATATTGGTTTCAATATTTGCTAAAGCAGACGTATATAATAATGACAAATGGGTAAATATTCCGGATCAGGTGATTTTCTTAAGGAACCATCCCTCGTTGGATCTTTAATCTAGGAGCCTGACTTTTTCTAATTGATCTAACATGTTTATCAAATAGTCGTCTGTGAACCATATTCTTATGTGGTTTGTATGGAGATTGTTGAAATGTACAGAATTGGGTGCCTGCCATGAGACCTGAAAGCTCCTACATTCTATTCTTGGTTTGGTTATGGATTTGCACTGTAGATGAAATCGTTTACGGTAACCGATAACTCCAGCAGGTTCATACACCGTTTGTTGTGTCAGGATGCTAAAGCTTCTGTATATGATTGATTTGAAATGAAGGTTTTTTTGTCATTGCTTATTTATTCACGAACTGAGTCTAATGACTGCATGTCTACTTTTGACCTTTTATTTTAAAGAAATGCCCTTGAAGCAGTGAGTATGACAACAGAGTCTGCCAAATCGATTGTGATACAATTATAGTTGAATTCATGATAAGATGTACACACACATACGCTGATATAAAAATAGTCAGGGTTGACAAGTGAATCATTGACAAGGTCAAAATGTGACTCAAGAAGAATGAATAAATTCATGTTTCCAGATGCCAGAATAAGCTATGTGGGCTTAATATAGTAACCGACACTACAAATGTTAAACAACAAATAACTAAAACAAGTATATTGTGCATATTGATCATGAACTGATCTCAGATGAACAACAAGGAAATACTGAGTAGCTATTTCGTTCCATTATGAAACGTCTAAGTAGTTTGGATCCATAAACCTACCAAAAATTAAATCTCAGACTTTTCAGACGTCGTAACTACTAGCGCTTAGTTTCATGAACAAGTTATTAGTTTGAACAACAGTTCACAATTATATATAGTTGAAATCATGAATCAATTGAAGCTAGACCACTATGAAAAACCTGGAAGTACTGGACGGCCGGTTCGTCCTATTATGGAACTCCTGCTGTTGAGAGATATCAACTCACTGAGGACATTGGTGAATAGTTGCTCAACTTCGTGGATTGGTTGAAGTTAAAAATTAACACCGTTGGATGCCGGTTCAGTGGTCTAGTGGTTAAGCTCACGCGCGCGAGATTGATACGTCCTGGATTCGAATCTCGGTAGGCGAGATCGTGGATGCGCACTTCTGAGGAGTCCCAAAATGTGACGAAACGGCCGTCCAGTGCTTCCAGGTTTTCCATGGTGGTCTAGCTTCAATGGACTCATGCTTTCTACTATGAAAAATACTAAATCTCCACAAAACCCCTTCTGATAACTTCACAATTATATCAATAATTTTATAAGTGATTTATGGCACTTACTTACTTTTAATTACGCCTGTTACCCCTCGTCAAGGATCATAGGCCGCTCACCAGCATTCTCCATCCAACTCTGTCCTGAGCCTTCCTTTCCAGTTGTTATTCATCCTTTTCATATCTGCTTCTATTTCCCGGCGTAATGTGTTCTTTGGTCTTTCTCTTTTCCGCTTCCCTTCCGGATTCCAAGTTAGGGATTGGCTTGTAATACACATTGTTGCGAACTCCGCCTGTAGCTCCTCCGGGGGCTTCTGCCGGTCCCAAGCCCGGGTAAAGGAGGAGGGTTGGGCATGGGGTTAGCAACCTCATCCCGTGGAAAACCAACTCGCTTAAAAAACGCTAACCAGTGATTTATGGTATCATCACTAATTATGATTAATAATGCTTGATATTATAAGTGTTCGCTGTTTTATTCATGTTGTTTCTATCATATATTCGTACCGTCTCATCATCAACTTCCCACCATTTCCTACTTCTTCATCTCTTTTTCAATAGCTATTACACCAATGGTAAATGACGCTAAAGGTTTAGTAACCAATATTGATGATCCAAAAATGCATAATCAATGGCGTTTATCAAATCGTAATTTATTAACTGCTATTAATTCAATTAAACAAGTTATTAGTCCATCATTTAATAATCCTATTAATTATTATCATGAACATTATCATCATCATCCATTATCTGTACATAAAAATGGAATTCATAGTACAAATACAAGTATTAGTAGTAATAGTTGTAATAATATACATAACAACAATAATAACAGTGTCGCATCATCTAAATCATCACAAGCTTCTAATAATAAAGAGATAACATCTTCAATACCTCTTCGAGAAATGCAAGAAATATCAATTACAGGTAAGTACTTTTGAAGTATTCTTTTGAATTGTTTTTTTCCCTTTAATCTTCTTGCTAATCATATTCTAAGTAATAATTATGTTTGCATAGTTGAGATCATGAGTCAATTGAAGCTAGACCACCATGGTGAACCGGGAGAAAGGCAGTGTGTTGTTCTTTGGACGCCGCTGCGGGGTTGGAGTCGAGGTGCTGGTTGGTGCAGTCTAGTGCGGAGAGGTGGCGTTGAGTGGAGTGTTCTGGCGGGGCGGCGTTGGCTGTAGCAGATGCTGTTGACGAAGAGGAGCAGTGGGACGTGCGGCTGCTGGGCGGACATCGGATGTAGATGGCTCAGCAGGCCAGTGGAGTACGGGTGTTGAACGTCCCAGGTGCTGCGTGGATGTCGGATGTTGGTGCCCCGGCAGGTCGACGGAGCTATGAAGGTCAGCGTGGCGCAGACTCGACATTCTGATGGAGATTTTAGCACAGACTGTAGTGAAAGAAGAAAGTTGCATGGCGAGCAGAATCACCGCAAGAGCGATTGCTCTAAAGGGGGGACGAGTGTGTTGTGGTCTACTTATATCCATATAAGTAGTATATGGTATAGGTCAGACATAGAATGTATTTTGGCAGAAGATCGATAAGGAAAGAAACCGAAATGAAGCGCATTTGGTAGGAAAATGCACAAACAATGAAATTAAAGAAGATGGATTGATATTTACAGAAGGAACAGTCAGAATTGACACAATTGTTGGTAATTTTGCAAATTAACTGTTTGCTGTATGGTTATCAAAATTTAGTGAGATACTCTGTCATTTTTGTCTAAATACATTCGATTGTCCCCACTTATGTTCTTGTTCACTGCATCAGTGGCAGTGCGCATCCACGATCCCATCTCGCGAGATTCGAACCCAGGACCTACCAGTCTCAAGCCGGAACACTCAGCCGATAGATCTCGCGAGGTGGGATCGTGGATGCGCACTGCCACTGAGGAGTCTCTGTATACAATGTGTCAAATACCTATTATTAAATAATAATGACCTACAAATATCCTTAACTTTTAAAGTCTAAGTTTCATAGGCGTGAAGTAAATCAGGAAGAAATAGTACGTAGTATACTCGGTCGTTCATTATAAGATCAATATCTCACCAAGCAAACGCGACAAGTAACTCAAGAATGGACATATATTCCAAGCATCAATTCATTTGACAATTAACTATTCATGTTGTGTTGTTCATGATGTATGATATTGGTGTATCATACATTTCATACGGAATCTCTGTATCTATTCTACTGTATTGTACTTTATTTTAAAGTGAATAGTACCGACATTTTTCTTTATCCATTTTCATTTCTTTGCGATTCTTTAGATGTTTCTCATATACCATATTCATATATTGATAATAATAATAATAATAGTCATAATGATGATTACATTTATCATACATCACATTATTATCAGAAACCTATGTACGAAATTAAATTGTCTAATCCTCTTCATCATTCACCATCATCACCTCCATCATTGACACATCATCAAAAACAACATATCACTACTACTTCTACTAGTCATCATCATCATCATCAACCTTATTCAACACCTACTACACCATCATATCAACAATCTAGTCCACTTCATCAAGGATACTCATCACCATCACCCCCTTATCAACAACAAAATCATCACTATCATCCTCATAACCATTCAAAACATCATTATCCAACTGAAAACATAAATACCTATTTAACAGTGAAACAAAATAATGATTATTTATGTACAGGTATATATATGTATATATTTTGTTGAATATGGTTGGGATAGATATGCATGTTCTTGATCTTGTATGCAATAATCACTTTAGGGATCGGTTCCCTTTCTTCCTTCCTCCCTCCCTCCCCCTCTTTCTCTCGTTTGTCTTAGTACCAGTGTTTGTTCATTTGATTGCATGACAGTTAAAGAAGATATTGAGATGATTTCTGTTAATTTTGTTTTTATCTGATGTGAAATGCTGTTGCATTGATTATGTCTATATCATTATTTGATAATAATCCTCAGTAAAGTCTTCGTTATTACTGGTATCATGACTATTTGAATGGTAACCATTTATTTATTTAAACACACAAACACGTGTACAAGGGGGTGCCAAATAGTTATACTCCATATAAATCATTCGATTTGTGTGGGAGCCGGGATACTACCCGGGTGCCCAAATCGAAGAAGTTGGTTACCATAGAAGGCCACACCCCGAGCCTTTGACCTAATAGTCCGATCCAAATGGTAGTGCAGCAATGTAAATTGATGCAGTCTCATGGTAGCCGGTGACCAATAATTGGTTCAAACGTCATTCGTTCCTTCAGGATTCTAGAGCCTATGTGCACGAGTGGTTTGAAATCTGGTTCATACACCATCTGTTCCCTCAGGAACCTGGATCCCATGTGCACCATTGATTTTGAATAAGGGTTTTCTAACTCTACTAAATAGATCCTCCATATCCACCAACGCGATTAAAGCGCCGGACATTCGCTTTTCGTCCCTTCAATTTCGTAAACAACACTAATACTGTGAGAAGGCAGTGAGTAGGACTTGTGTGGCAGTGGTTGTATGCACGTGGCCATATGGTGCACATGGGCGTATGAATCAATCGTTGGTCACTGGCTATCATGGGACTGCATCTCCTCATGATGCTCCCCTGCCTTCTGGATCAAACCTTTAGGTCGAAGACCCCGGGTGTGGCCCCCTAAGAAAACCACCTGTTTCAGTTTGGGCACCTGGGCAGTATCACAGCCCTCACACAAATCCTATGAGATTTGTGCGACGCATATGTATCTGCTGCTTCCTCGTACCAATATTCATGTGTTTAAATAAATAAATAAACGTGGCCATATGACAGCATTTCAAGAGAGAAAAGAAGAGCTGACTCTTCCTACCCTTGACCGTACCAGGGCATTTGGAAGCATGTATTAATATATATAATAATAATGGGTTAATAGTGTTATAATTTTGTATGTTCGTATATTGCATTGGCTTTCAATGATTAGTATGTTTGTTGGAAATGTTTGTCATAGCCTATTTTTTCCTTTTATGCTATATCATAACACATTGTTTATGGGTTGTTTTTTTCAGACGATGATCGACAACAACAATCTGGTACTATTTCATTAGACAATACTACAGATGATACTGTAGCTACTAGTACTACTACTACGACAACAACAACAGCTGGTGTTCCTGTACGAACTAGTACACCTGATACAGAAGTTGATGAAGAATTCAATTTTCCACCACCTGAAGAAAATCAACCAATTATGGTTAGTAAAAACCATGTATATGTTTGTTTGTCTTGTTGTTGTTGTTTTTTTGTAATTCTCTATTCATGTTTATTTCAGTATTCTATTAGTTTTTGCAACTTGTTTACGTTCAATCTATGTGTTTTAATGTTATTTATTTTCAAAGTTAAAACCATGAGTCAATTGAAGCTAGACCACCATAGAAAACCTGAAAGCACTGGACGGCCGTTTCATCCTATTATGGGACTTCTCAGTGGCAGTGCGCATCCACGAGATTCGAACTCAGGACCTACCCGTCTCGTGCCAGAGCACTTAACCGATATTTACTTATTTAATACGCGTTCACTGATCCGGAATAATTATACATGTGATGTGAATGTGTATATGAATAGTACGAATGGTCCACTAGGGTGTTTGGTACCTATGTGGTTGCGCTACAGGTTTAAACTGTACTATTCAGATTGTAGCGTTAAAGCTTATATGGTATCTAGTTCTCCTGTGAGGCGGGATTGAGCTGTACTGTCTGGGTTGTCACGTAAAAGTCTGAATGGTGTCTGGTTCTCTTGGAAACCGATGCAACCTAATCTATTTTTCTACTTTTCTTTACAAATTATCATAAAGTATAATGATTACAGTGGTTTTGTTCTTTTATATAACTGACTTACGTCTGTTACCCCTCGTGGAGGAGCATAGGTCGCCCACCAGTATCTTGTATATAATGTTTACCATTCACATATCTAATATGAAATAGTTGGTTGATTTAATTGTCAGAACAACCTTAAATGTAGAGAATTCATGTAAGTAAACCTTTTGCCAAAAGGAATAATGTACTTTTTAATAACCTTGACAACATTTAAAAAAATCAATATGACGTCAAGTTTTGTCAATACTATCTGACTGTATGTTGTGTATCTATGTTGAAAAATCTGTCAAAAATGATTTATATGAATTTTTGTCAAATTTTCAATGAATAGCTTTTTAATAGAAGGGGGGTTTTGTGAAGATTTTAATAATTTTTTTATGTCGTTGAAATGATGAATTAATTGAAGCTAGACCTGGAAGTACCGGACGGCCGATTCGTTCTGTTGTGGGACTCCTCAGTGGCAGTGCGCATCCATGATCCCGCACTCGCGAGATTCGAACCTATGACCTATCAGTCTCGCACCAGAGCACTTAACCGATTGACTCACACTTTCAACTATGAAAAATACTAAATCTCCACAAAACCCCTTCTGATAATAATAATAATAATAATAATATGCTCACTAGTGACTGACTTCGAGAGGTAAATCTAGGAGTTCTAGTTAGAAGCAGTGACCAGTGTAGTTCAAACCACGTCTGTTGTGACATATCAATTCACTGAAGACGATTGGTGAACGGTTGCTCAACTTCGTGGATCATTTGAAGTTAGACAATAACACCGTTGGATGCCAGCTCAGTGGTCTATCGGTTAAGTGCTCTGGCGCGAGACTGGTAGGTCCTGGGTGGGAAACTCGCGAGTGCGGGATCGTGGATGCGCACTGCTGAGGAGTCCCACAATAGGACGAAACGGCCGTCCAGTGTTTCCAGGTTTTCCATGGTGGTCCAGCTTCAATTGACTCACGCTTTCAACTATGCAAGATAAATAAAGTTGCATTGAGTTCATACTTAATACTCTATGGTTGACAGTTGAATATTTTAGTTACTATGTTGTTACTCCACATAGTTAATTATATTTGCGCAATATAAATTAATGTATTTATAATGTGTCTCATTGGTCACATGTTTTCCAACAGTTATCACATTTCATATAAGGGATTATGTCCTCATTATGTCATATATGTAGACCTACTTTAATAGATAAGCAAAGATGGACAGTGGCTAGCAGTCGAATCCAGTTTGACGGGCATTTCGTCCTATTTGGGACTCAACAGCTAGATGTACCTGCATCTCAGAGTTGATGATGCCAATTAGAGGCTGACCAGTTTCAGTCCTAAACATCAGTGGGAAGATTCAAACAAACAATACTAATTGAATTTATTAAGTTCCTTGTTAATTTATAATTTTAGGCTGCTGCTCATGCATTACATCATGAAACACGATTATGGTCTAGTCGAGATAATGAATTAATTGCAGCAACTAAACGTATGGCTGCTTTAATGGCTCAATTAAGTCAAATTGTTCGGTAAATATTTTAATTTTATTTGTCTGTTTACGTGTTCTCATGAATTTCAATCGTGTTTTGGATTATTATTGACGTGTTGTGTATCAGTTTTTCAATCTATATAAGTTATGTAGATCCAGTTTCATATTAGAAGAAGATTTCTGTTAAGATGGTGGTTGGAAGTGATCAACAGGAAACCCTGGACCCGGGTTTTGTGCTACTTGGTACTCGTCAGCATGGTGTACCTGTAATCTTGAGTGAACTGGTGCTCCCTGACGGGTTCGACCTCGTGTCACTCAGCTTCACAGTCGGAGATGTTACCACTGAGGTATTCGGGCCACGACCGACCTCCTGTAGGACTGAGATGTAATCACAATTGATTGATCACTGGGTGATGATCAATGTCATGCGTGTCAAGTCCTTCTTATTGCTAATAGAATCCTATCGATTTCTGTAGTGTGCAATATGAACTTAATGTAAACTACAGAAAAACTTGACTGAATCTTTGTCAGAATTTTTAAGAACTCCTAAAGTAGTTGATAAACTTATAAACAATCCTTGGATTTTTCATAGTCATACAAATCTTGAAAGTGAAGCCATGCTTATATTTCTAGCTTCTTAGTTACTCAGAGTTCTGTACTCTTCTAATTCAGCTAAATAATCATTGTCATAAGTGTTTGATCTACCACTAAAACGTAATATGGTACTTACCACTATACGTATAGGTCGTGATTCCGATCACTAGTGTGTCCATGGATAAGTATCAATGAGAAGACTATGAATCAAAATAGTTATCTAGTAATTCTTGCCCTTGAATGGTTGTTCAATTACATGAAACCGCGAGTTTCGTAACTTCTACAACTCTCCATATCAACAAATTATCGAATTATTAACTCTCCTACTTCTTAAAGTGACTTTCACCATTCTTATTATGAAAATAAATCGTTTGTAACTGATTCGTTATATTTTTCGTTTCATCAGTGGTGAATACGGTACAAAGAAGGATCTAATTAATGTTTCTATGGCTATTGCTGAAGCATCTTTAGATGTTAATCAATGTGCTAAAGTATTAGCTAAAGAATGTACAGATCGTCGTATACGTTCGGTAAGTTTTGTGAACTACTATGCTGTTATTCTTTTCCTTGACAAAATTTTTGAGTTATTGTATAATGTTTGTTTATTTGTGCTGGAGGTTTGTAAAGCTTTCCGAATTTTACAGTCTACATGACTGATTAGCCTTAGACAACGTTTGAAATCTAGTAAGAACTGGACAGTTGTTTCATCCTCATTTAGGGTCCCTCTATGATACGCATCTACGATCTCAGTGAGATTCAAGAAACTATAACCAATGGAGTCCAACCACATCTTGTGTTAGAAAGTTGCTTGCTCGTGGCATTGAATGATGATTGTACGATATCAATAAGTAAATAAAGTTATACACGTGGACCTTTTGATGTCAACTCACGGCTATTAAAGTTAAGCACTCGTCGTGGGACCTAAACGTCCTAAGTTCAATCACTGGATGTGTACTGTCAAGAAGTTTCATAGAAAGAGGAAACAGTTGTACATTACTTTACTAGTTTGCTTTTTTTTTCCGACCTATATCAGTCTATGATGTAAACTATAAAATAAATACTTATGTGAATACGAGAACATCGTATAATTCCCATAGTCTTCTCAGCTGATGTACTAAAACCATTTAACCTTGTTCCAATTGAATTCTCCAATTATTGAAAGGTGCATTATTGTTTCCATTCATATATTGATATGTATATGGATTCATGATCACTTCATGTCTAACCAAATGTCATTACCTCTCGGTGATACGTTTTATATATAATGCTACAAATTACATTCTTTTAGTGGCTTAGCTTCATTAATCAGTCACCTTGATAACCGTTATTATATAAATCCCAACGGTGTTTGAAACCAGAAGGCAATAAGAAGTGGTGACTTCAGTTTTTTAACTGATGGCACGGATAAAAAAGCTACAAACACATCGAGTGAATTTGAAGCAGCGAGGCGAATGCGTGTGTGAGAGAGCACACATAGGCCAATTTACAATCAAATTGAATCAACGTGCAGCTAGGCAATACATAGGCTAATAGGATTCGAGAACATATATACATAGAAAACAGGATGATTCAAAGAGCGATATTTAGGCTATCAACAATCAAGCTAGAGAAAAGTATGTGTAGGCTGCTACATGTAATCAAGCGTACACGTTTATACATATATGATAATGATCATAATAGTACAAAGAAACAATTGCGAATTGTTACTGTTCAAATAACATTGTCTGTTACGTAAGTCATTTAAAAAGCTTAACAGAATTGAACCATAGTCGTCAGTCAGGATTTGAATGTGACCAACTTGGTCTCGTGTGCAGTTACGGGTATGAGGGCTAATATCACTTCCCGGCTGCCCACACCGTGGAAGAGTATTTCTTGAGGGACCTGAAAAGGAAGTTGGATTAGTGTTGGTCTTAACGACCTGGGAGCGTGACCGCGGTGCCCAAGGGACAACTGCTTGAGGCTGGTTACGCACGGCCTTTTCGTGGTGGATTTTTGACGTGTTAGCTCCGTTCTTCAAACGACCTTACCGCCGGAGACGGATATCCGTGGGATAAGGCGAGGTGTGCATTTTTAGGGTCGACCTTTTCTAATTCTACCACTCATTGTGGGAAGGCAGCATCGCCATTATGCTGGTTATCTGAAGGAAACACCTTACTGCCATCACACCTCTGTACAGTTGGCAGTAAGACTTCGCCTTCGGACCTTGGGTTTGCTGCTTTTAGTCTTACCGCTCATCAACCGACCTATCTGGCATGGTAGAACCTTGAGGAACGATTGTTCCAGCCAGTATAGCTCGATTGGTTCATCACGATAGGCAAGCCCGACCACCACGTTGAGGTAGCAGCAACGGTCGGCTAACCATAGTCGAAATTGACTATAAGATGTTTTCAATACCTACGTCTAAAGATAATTTGTTATTGTTATCTTACCTAACTTGTTGAATATTCTATAAACTAGAAAGTTCATGTTTATTTTGACTGGATTTTGTTACTCATTAAACACAGCATACTTTATATCTCTCCCTCTACCCTTCCTATATTTATTACATAAATTAATACAAATAAATGCATTTATGTAATCATTCTCTGTTGTTATTGTTTTATCGTACTTGTCTGGTGTTTATTATATTGTTATTAGTACAATGATTTTTTCCCACCCCCTCCCCAACTTACGGTCGAGGGTGGGGAGAGTCAGCTCTTTCTCTCGAAATTCTCTCACATGGCCATACATATACAGCCACTGTCAAAGAAATCCTATTCACTGTTTTCTTACGGCATTATTGTTGTTTACGAAATTGTGAGGACGAAAAGCGAATGGTGAATATGGCCTCCAGGATTCTGAGCGAACTAATGGCGTATAAACCGATCGCTGGTGACCGACTACCATATTACCGCATCTCCTTACGTTCCTCCACTACCTTGTGGATTAGAACTGAAGGTCGAAGGTTCCGGGTGTGGCTCCCTAAGAAAGCCGCCTGCTTCAGTTTAAGCACCCGGACAGTATCACAGCCCTCACACAAATGAGATTTGTGTGGCGTATATATATATCTGGTGCCCCTTTGTACTAATATTTATGTGTTTAAATAAATAAAAAAATAATTACGTAATTGCAATTTAGTTGATATAGCTTATCTAATAGATTGTAGATACACTTTTTTCTGTTATAGATATATATTTCTTTTCATAGTACAATTGTTGATAGTTCCAATGAATAAGTTTTACTCTTGACTGATGATTAACATTGAAACAAGCTACATTGTCATTTGTATTTGTGTAGCCCCACCCTCAGCCTTCTTCCTTTCTGTCATTTATCCAAATAAAGTGTGTTACGGTTGATTTGTAATAAAGTTTTGCTTATGTAATCATGTGTGCAAATCGACTTTTTATTACCCTAAAAGCTTCACTGCATATTTGAATAAA
Source organism: Schistosoma mansoni (assembly GCF_000237925.1). Lineage (NCBI taxonomy): Eukaryota > Metazoa > Platyhelminthes > Trematoda > Strigeidida > Schistosomatidae > Schistosoma > Schistosoma mansoni. The sequence goes on from NC_031496.1 coordinate 2,902,616, forward strand.
TGAGACAAGTTGAAATCTATTTCTGCTTTACTAAACAATAAACGTTAAGTAACCATAAGTTACCATTATTATTGCTAATATTCATTTTTATTTATGCATTTAAACACATAAATATTGGTACAAGGAAGCACCAAATACATATGCGCTACATAAATCTAATTCGATTTGTGTGAGGGCTGTGATACTGCCCAGGTGCCCAAACTAGAGCAGATGGTTCTCTTAGGGGACCACACTCGGAGACTTTGACCCAAAGGTCTGATCCACTAGGCAGTGAAGCATCGTGAGGAGATGCAGTCCCATGATAGACGGTGACCAACGATTGATTCATACTCCATTTGTTCAGTCAGGATACTGGAGCCCATGTGCTTCATTGGTTTGTAATCAGGGTACCCTCCGTGTCCACCAACCTGGTTAAAGCGCCGGACATTTGCTTTTCGTCCTCTCAATTTCGTAAACAACAGTGAGAAGGCAATGAGTAGGAATTCCCTGATATTGTAATAGAAATCGGTTGCATAATGCGCTTCTTTTCAATGGTTAGTATTTTTAGCTGTTCAAACTATACTTAGTGTAATATTTCGGAGAACGAACTTTAATTTGTAGTCACGTCCATTGTGGTCACGTGCATACAACCACTACCTTCTCACGGCATTACTGTTGTTTACGAAATTGAGAGGACAAAAAGCAAATGTCCGGTGCTTTAACCGGATTGGTGGATATAGCGTATCCACCTAGGGGAGTTGGAAAACCAAGATTTCAAACCACTCGTGCACATAGGCTCTAGAATCCTGAAGGAACGAATGACGTTTGAACCAATTATTGGTCACCGACTACCATGAGACTGCATCAATTTACATTGCTGCACTATCTTGTGGATTAGAACTTTAGGTCATAGGACGGGAGTGTGGCCCCCCCTAAGGCAGTATCCCAGCCCTCACACAAATTGAATGACTTATGTGGCGTGTATCTATTTGGCGCCTTCTTGTAATAATGTTTATGTGTTTAAATAATAATATATATTGATCTTGTCGTTATTTTTTAAAATTTTGTTTCAGAATCTTTTACATTTAAGTGATCGTATTCTTACTATCGGGAACCAATTGAAAATTTTATCTACTGTCAAAGCTACTATGCTTGGAACACAAGGTAGGTGGTGGTTTTCTTTTTTGTAGAAGAGAATGTCTAATAATAATTGTTGCCAGCAAATTCAGAGGGTTTTCAGTGGATTTTCTCAAAAAATCAGTCATAATAGCGTAGATGCATTCACTATTTATCTCTCCTTATGTCTTGAGTTTTGAACCTATCTCATACTTTTGCATTCAGGGGATTTATTCTTTTTCTTTCTATAGTCATATTACTTACTTACTTACGCCTGTTACTCCTAATGGAGCATAGGCCTCCGACCAGCTTGTTTTTTTCTGGTTAGCGTTTTTTTAGCGAGTTGGTTTTCTACGGGATGGGGGTCACTTACCCCATGCCCAACCCTCCTTTTTTACCCGGGCTAGGAACCGGCAGTAGCCCCCGAAGGGGCTACCGGCGGAGTTATGGTCATATTACCTATTACATAATTTTTTCTACTATTGATACTGATTGATTTCAATACTTACTACTGAAAAGAAAAATCACACTAGGACGAAGTACTGTCCCAGTATTCTTTGGTTTTCATTAGTACCCTGTCTAGTATCTATCTGTGATGAATAAAGCATGAAAATATTGAAATCGCTTGTTGAATAAAGTTCGGTGATTCTAATATCCTTCATTAAAAGTTCTTCAATATTTTTTAAGTCTTGCTAACTCGTTTTAACTTTCTTATGATCCATTTAATTATGGAGCGCTTCATCTCTAATGGGTAGTTCACACTTGTTGTCCCAATAATCTCTTTGGACTTCATGGGCTACATATGAATGAACTATTTTTTTATGTTACCATTCATAGTTGAACCTATTTCAACAAGTTTCCTTTTCTTTCTTTCTTGTGCGATCTTTACGATAAGTAGTGACTGGTTACCAGTTAGATGTTAACAGTTCAGGACTCGACATCTGATTTTGATGGAGGTTTGCTCGTGAAGCTTTCATCGTTCTTCTGAACGACATCATCAGCACACAAACTCCATCAAAATCATCCACTTGAGCTACAAATCTTCTCTACCAACTCGATATCTAAATTATGTACATTCATTTCGCTACATATTGCCAACAACCACGATATCTCTAATTGGGCCTTTTGTAACTTGTATAGCGAAAGGTTGTACACTTTTCAGAAACTCACCTGAATAAGTTATGCAATGAATAGTCATAATGATGTATTAAAACAAACAAGCAAAAAGATAACTTGTTGAATTGTCCAAATATTAGGAACAGATAGCCCAGATATTCAAATAAGCCGCCTCATCATTGAGATACTTATGAGATACTATTTTTGATTAAATAACATAGTATAACTATTTTACCTATGAACATTAATGAATGTGAATAATCACAATTGATTGATCACTGAGTGGTGATCAATGTCATCCGTGTCAAGTCCTTCTTAGTTCAGATCGAATGCTATCGATCAAGTTGCAATGTGGACACTAGTCTAGGTGGCTCGACACTGTGTGCACTATGTTAAGATAAGATGGTGGTTAGAGGTGGTCAACAGGAAACCCTGGACCCGGGTTTCGTGCTACTTGGCACTCATCAGCATAGTGTACCTGTAATCTTGAGGGAACTGGTGCTCCCTGACGTATTTGATCTCGTGTCACCCAGCTTCACAGTCAGAGATGTTACCACTGAGGTATTCGGGCCACGACCGACCTCCTGTAGGACTGAGATGTAATCACAATTGATTGATCACTGGGTGATGATCAATGTCATTCGTGTCAAGTCCTTCTACATCTACTGTTTTTCTTTCGTTGAAAGCATGAGTCACTTGAAGCTAGACCACCAAGGAAAACCTGGAATCACTGGACGGCCGTTTCGTCCTATTGTGGGACTCCTCAGTGGCAGTGCACATCCATGACCTCGCCTCACGAGATTCGAACCCAGGACTTAGCTTCAATTGACTCATGCTTTCAACTATGTAAATACTAAATCTCCACATTAAACCCTTTCTGTTTTTTCTTTAGTTTATTATAATTCATACTGTTTATGGTATTTTTTAATCTTCTATATATATACACTTAAAGATGATTCCTGGTTCGGAGCTCCATTACAATCGGAACTTGATTGTGGTAATCTATTCATGCTGTTCTTTGTTGTTGTTGTTGTTTCCCCTCGCCCCATATGCATCCTATTCAGCTGATTGCAATTTATTATAATCTGAATGAAATTTCTATTCCATATTTTAATTGTTTTAATGCTTTTCACTTTATACTACTGATTAAATTGTTCATTGTATAGATAAATTTTGCTTGAATTTTGTGATTATTGCTTACTTAGCGTGTTTTTTTTAACGAGTTGGTTTTCTGCGGGGATGGGGTTACTAACCCCATACGCAACCCTCCTCCTTTTATCCGGGATTAGGACCGGCAGTAGCCCCCCTGAGGAGCTACAGGCGGAGTTTGATTATTGCTTACCGATTATTTACTTATCTTTATGTCTTATTCTTATCTACAGTTTTCTTGTTTGTTTGTTGTTTTTATGAAGCATGTGGTTTGACTACTTATTTTTTCTTAACAAACAGTAATATGTATGTTTCTTTTAAAAGTTCTTTTGCTTGTTTGCCTATAATCATATTTGGTTGATGCGTAGGATACTTAAAATCCATGTATTATTGGTTGTATATTGAATGATAAACGTACCAAATGGAAATAAGAGAGAATTATTGTAGTAAATTGAATCTTATTATGATTCATATTCTGCATGATGATAATATGTTGGCATGGAAACTATTCCAAATAATCTCAACGCTTAACACCAAGCATACCATGAAGGCTATTGTAAATACCTCTGTCATACAGATGATCAGTGTTGATGTGAATTACTCAGTAGGTGGTGGTCCCGCGTTCGAATTTTTACAGGAGATAATCGTTTCATCAGTATTGTAAATAAACCTTACTGATGAGTATAAACAAGCACAGAATTATAATCCAAGGTTTTTTGTTGCCTCCTTCTATCACTTCTGATATTTGCTAAACAACTAAAAGTGTCTCAACAGTTTTACGCTTGTCATACTGCGTACATTTTTTACGTTTTTTTCGCTTTGCCAAAATGATTGGCTTTCTTTTTAAATGAAGCTTTGTGTGGTTAATTTCAGTGTGTGTGTGTGTTTTCAAATAATAATTATTTCATACAGTAAAGATGATTTTATTTGTGTAATGCTATCAATTTCGTTTTATCAAATATCTAATAGTTGAATTCATGAGTCTATAAAAGCTAAACCTGGAATCACTGGACGGCTGTTTCATCTAAGTATGGGACTCCTCAGTAGTGCGAATCCACGATCCCGCTCATAGGATTCTAACGCAAGACCTTCAGTCTGGCGCCCGAACGCCTAAAATCTAAATCACTGAGTTGGCACCATGAATTCAAATATTAAATAATTATAATCTCCACAACCCCCTCCTTTTTGTGATAAATTTCGAAAATAGCCAGTTACCTATTTATCTGATTCAGTTTTCTCGACTATGTATTGATAAGTTTTCTGACAGAATCAAACTTGAGATTTACATATTTTGCACTCAATACCTTTATCATTAAATTTCAAGGGTCTATGTGTTTCTTTGTCTTGTTTAACCTCTTGTTTATGGGAGAAAAAAAAAAGAGTAACTGCATGGATTATATACGAAAAAATGAGCGGAGTTGAAAAATTCTGATTCCAAACCAATGTTGCATATTGACTCCGAATCCTGAAGGAACGAATGGCGTATGAACCTATTGTTAGTAACCGTTTACCATGGGACTGTGTGTCCACTGCTTTGTAGATTAGGCCTTCAGGTCAAAGGTTCGTGGTTTGTCCCCCTAAGAAAACTAGCTGATCAGATTTGGGTGCTCAGGCAGTATTCCAGCCCTCTACAAATCAAACAACTTATGTGACGCATATATCTTCAGTGCCTCATTGTAGCTATATTTCTCTTCAAATAAATAAAGAATTAGTTAACTTCAACTATGAACATGTTATACTGAGTCCAAACAATCAATAAAGCGTTTAAACATCAGCTACCAAGTTGTATTTTTGAATACCGCTTCATCTTCTTCGATTCAGGTAACCGAATGGTACTACACTGGCCCCTATAATTAAAATATGACTTGAAGTCAATCACATAAATCTGTCAAGTAATGTCTTATTTATGGAAAACCTGGAAGCACTGAACGGCCGTTTTTGTCCTATGGTGATCTAGCTTCAATTGACTCATGATTTCAACTATATAAAATTACTGAATTCTCCACAAAACCCTCTTCTGATATCACAAATTGTTATTCCTTTTTTTCTTAGACTTTTTGTATCCATATACTAATGATTGATTATGCACCATTCATTTATTATATTTATTTATTTAAACACATACATATTCGTACAAAGGGGTACCAGATACATATGCGCCTCACAAATCTCATTCGATTTGTGTGAGTGCTGTAATACTGCCCGGATGCCCAAACTGAAGTAGGTGGTTTTCTTAGGCCCCCCCCGAGCCTTTGACCTAAAGGTCTAACTCACAAGGCAGTGAAGCATCGTGAAGAGATGCAGTCCCATGGTATCCAGTGATCTGAGTTTTCCAACTCCCTTAGGTGAACTTTCCGTGTCCACTAACTCGGTGAAAGCTCCGGACATTCTCTATCCGTCCTCTCAATTTTGTAAACGACATCCCCGACAGGAGAAGGCAGTAAGCAGGAGTTATGTGGTAGAGGCTGTATAGGCATGGCCATGTGAGAGCATTTGGAGAGGGAGAGGTGACTCTCCCCACTCTCAGCCGTACCAGGGCATTTTGGGGGCCATCATTCACTAACTTATATTATCTTTACTTCTTATTGATTACTGACCAAACTTATTCTCTTTGTCATTCCTTTTCTTTCTTATATTTCATTAGGTTCAACAGAAGATCAAGAAAATACTGAATCATTAGTTGGTAATGCACAAAATTTAATGCAATCTGTTATTGAAACATTACATGTTGCTGAAGGTGCCAGTATTAAAATGCGTGTTCATAGTGGTTATAAATTTATATGGAATCCACGTAATAAATCAAATTTAAATTATAATAATAATACTAATAATAAACAAATTTATTCAATTGTACGTTAATTATTGAAATGTGCACACTTTTTTTGTAAATATTTTGCTAAGGTAATTTATACTACTTATTATCAAATAAGTAGTATACTTTTCTTTTTTAATTTTTTATCATTATGTTATTGAATTTGATTGGTATTATTGAAGTCTTTATGTTCTGTGATGGAGTTTTCTTGTTCTTTAAGCTTTGAACTCTATCCAAATCATCCAGCTAAACTACTCATTATCAAATAAGTAGTTTACTTTCAATGTTTTTATTCTTTTTGTTTCTTATATTTTTTTATCACTGTATTATTAAACTTGATTGGTATTATGTTTATGTTCTGTGATGGAGTTTTTGTTTATCTAAGCTCCGAACTCTATCAAAATGATCCAGCTGAGCTATAAAGCCTCTCTACTATCTTAAATCTCTTTATATAGAGTAGATTATCTGTCTATCTATATGATAAATGAACAGTTTCATCCATTCTTCACATTTTGTTTTGATCAGTTAACTTTCCTCTTCTTTTCTTGTATGTATGTGTGTGTTCAGTATATAGATGAGGCTACTTTTCAATATACCATGATTTGAAATGTTTTTGTTTGATTCCAGCATGTATTTATTTGTATATTTATATGAATTGAATTATGTACTTACTTACTTACTTTCGCCTGTTCCATCACGTGAAGGAGCATAGGCCGCCTACCAGTATTCTCCATCCAACTCTAATTGAATCATGTAAGTATTGTTTATTGTTATGATGAAGTGTTGATACTTGGATTATGAGTTGTATATTTAACCGGTAACATATGTGTATACATTATGATCTTGTTGTTTATTCATTTCAATTAAGTAGTCTTGTATGTTTTCTTGCATATTGTCAGTTTTCTTGTGTTTATTCACTTGTTTGCTTTTATTTTCATTCTTCTTTTGCTAATTTTTGTCCATTTTTTTGCGGGGGGGAGGGATGGATTTAATCATTTTTGGAAATCGTTGTTGATATTAACTTGACTTTTATTTTGTCTTTTCTTGACATATATGTTTGTATATTAAATGGTTGTTTATTTTACAATTTAGGCGCCAATTTATATCACAATGATATGCTTAAGCTTTTACATTTATCTCTCGTAATAAATTGCATGTAATTTTGATGAACAATTATAATGTGTTTTCACTAAATAATAGCTTGTATATATACATATACAACATATACAACAAAGGAGGAGGTTTGGACATGGGGTCGGCAACCATATCCCGTAGAAAAACATCTTGCTTGAAAAACGCTAACAATAACACACTACGAGAAATGCAAGCAGATATGAAAGAGATAAATAGCAACTGGAAAACATTGCCCACCATAGGGTTGGATGGAGAGTGCTGGTGGGTGGCTTATTCACGTCCACTAGGGGTAACGGGCGTAAGTAATTTAGCTATACATGTATGGGATAATAACGATATAGATATCGTTGATTGGTCAATCCATCAGAAAGAGAGACGATGTTTAGATAAACTGTAAATTTCTGTCCAGTTATAGCCTTCATATTCAGTGATACATGTATATATATATATATATATATATATATATATATATATATATATATATATATATATATAAAGAGAGATGCTATTTGAAGATCTCTTCGTATTTTTATAACGAAAACTAAGTAGAACAGTTTTGGTGCGTCATTTCTCTTTCTAGTTGTTGCTAGATGCACCCCTCGTGCTATAATGCATGTTTTGAATGATGTGAAACGAGGATATGTATCGTAAAAAATAGTTAGTTCTAAGGCAATCTGGACTTTGGGAAATTCAGTTATTATTCATATAAAACAGTAAACAAGTAAAACAACTATAGATCTTTAGTATTCCCAGTGACCTTCTAAAGATCATAGAAATAAATACTCAGGTCAACCCCATTATTCTCTAGAGAGAACAAGTGGAGAAGCGATCAAACGTACAATGTTGTCTGTGACTATGTTATGCGTATTCAGTGCTTGACAAGGCCACTGTTCTTAAGACCCCCTTAGTCGAAAATCGCAAGGCTAGTCAAACCAGAAGTCAGGAATGAACGAGCTCAAAGTTATATTCGGAAAGTTATCGATATGCTGATAAGCGTTTAATCCAAGCCGACTAGTTGTTGCGAGATATGCGTAGCGCGACGAACTTGATGCTGATCTGATGAGGATTTGTGACTGAGAGCCTTCAGCTAGGGTGTATTAAGTAAAACTAAAGATGTCAGTATCAATTTTGAAGACTTACAGAACTACCTACTTTAGGGACTTATTTACTGTTGTGTCTCATTCTCCTCCTATTGTGGTAGTAAGGACCCTAAGGCAGGACCAGTTATAAGTTTAAACCCAACCATCATGTCGTTGGTAAACAATACTCTCGTAGCTTGTTATGTTCAGTAGCATCTAGTGATCATCCTTTACTGTAAGGAGTCAAGTGGTAGATAATAAAAAGATGGTTACTGAAAAGTTTAATTTATCATATTCGTTTCCGACTCCTTAGTCTTCCCAGTTTTCCTGGCAAGTAAAAATCTAAAAATGTAAGTGCACGTCGAGTCTTAATCCTACTTGCATAACCCAGGAAAAAATGCGAAAAGACCAGGTACTTATGTTTATATGTACCATATAGCAACGAAAAAACAAGATTGGTTTTTGGATTTCTGCCGATTATCATCTGACAACGTGGTCTCTTCTCGGTTGTTATCTAACGGGTTTTGTATCTTGTTATTGAAAATTCTTTCGTTTTATTTTTTCTTTGAGTGTATTTTCGACTAGAATCGTCATCGTGTTTTCGGGTTAGTAAATCTTCATTTGTACCAGTCTCGTGTTCCTACTTTCGCGTTGTGGGGATTACAGTGGTTTCTCACTTTACGAGTATACGTGATAAGCGACGATCAGATATAATAATTAGTGATACAGTCATAACAGTCGACAACCAGTCATAATAAGTAGACAGATCAAGGACTTAACAGTCACTGTCTTGAAACACCGATATCGGTGATTATAATATGTCCTACGAATGTCGTCCTGGTGAATTCAACATTGTGAATTATTCGCCGACGCTGGAAGCGGTTGAAAAAAGTGGAGAGGTCTCAGCACAAAATATTTCCGCGAGACTATAATTTAACGAATCTCAAGTGACCCTGTGAAATATTAGTCAGTCAGTGAACAGTCAGTATAGAGTGAAAAAAACATATTATAAAAAACCAAGGAATTAAAGTGGATACACTTCTTTTACATG
>NC_031496.1:2912251-2954501 GCF_000237925.1 Schistosoma mansoni
TTACAGAACGTCGAAACCAGTTAGAATCCGGGCTTTTCCGTTGTATGACCACAATATTAGGAATTACACGATCCCAAACGATCGCCTACCACCCACATGCAAATAGGTTGGTAGAACAGCTAAAAGCTTCGCTTTCAGCTCCGGATGTATCACAGTGGACTGACCCACAAGCGAATAGGTTGGTAGAACAGCTAAAAGCTTTGCTTTCAGCTCCGGATGTATCACAGTGGACTGATCTCCTTCCACTAGTGTTATTCGGGGTATAAATGAAGTGATATCTGATGCCGGGTACACTAGAGGACAACGTATTAACAGGAATTACGACTCGAATATCGAGAGAATTCGTGGATTTCTTATCTAGACGCTTGTAAACTAAGTGCCAAAGACCTTATAAAGTTATCCAATAAGAATCTGAATACGACAACATTCACAGACACTGAACTAAAGATAACATCGGCATCGACCGTGAAAACGCTGCTTATTTTGAAGGGAACTTCATTATTGTTGACTTTTCAAAGAAAAAATAAAACGAAAGAATTTTCAATAACAAGATACAAAACCCGTTAGATAACAACCGAGAAGAGACCACGTTGTCAGATGATAATCGGCAGAAATCCAAAAACCAATCTTGTTTTTTCGTTGCTATATGGTACATATAAACATAAGTACCTGGTCTTTTCGCATTTTTTCCTGGGTTATGCAAGTAGGATTAAGACTCGACGTGCACTTACATTTTTAGATTTTTACTTGCCAGGAAAACTGGGAAGACTAAGGAGTCGGAAACGAATATGATAAATTAAACTTTTCAGTAACCATCTTTTTATTATCTACCACTTGACTCCTTACAGTAAAGGACGATCACTAGATGCTACTGAACATAACAAGCTACGAGAGTATTGTTTACCAACGACATGATGGTTGGGTTTAAACTTATAACTGGTCCTGCCTTAGGGTCCTTACTACCACAATAGGAGGAGAATGAGACACAACAGTAAATAAGTCCCTAAAGTAGGTAGTTCTGTAAGTCTTCAAAATTGATACTGACATCTTTAGTTTTACTTAATACACCCTAGCTGAAGGCTCTCAGTCACAAATCCTCATCAGATCAGCATCAAGTTCGTCGCGCTACGCATATCTCGCAACAACTAGTCGGCTTGGATTAAACGCTTATCAGCATATCGATAACTTTCCGAATATAACTTTGAGCTCGTTCATTCCTGACTTCTGGTTTGACTAGCCTTGCGATTTTCGACTAAGGGGGTCTTAAGAACAGTGGCCTTGTCAAGCACTGAATACGCATAACATAGTCACAGACAACATTGTACGTTTGATCGCTTCTCCACTTGTTCTCTCTAGAGAATAATGGGGTTGACCTGAGTATTTATTTCTATGATCTTTAGAAGGTCACTGGGAATACTAAAGATCTATAGTTGTTTTACTTGTTTACTGTTTTATATGAATAATAACTGAATTTCCCAAAGTCCAGATTGCCTTAGAACTAACTATTTTTTACGATACATATCCTCGTTTCACATCATTCAAAACATGCATTATAGCACGAGGGGTGCATCTAGCAACAACTAGAAAGAGAAATGACGCACCAAAACTGTTCTACTTAGTTTTCGTTATAAAAATACGAAGAGATCTTCAAATAGCATCTCTCTTTATATATATATATATATATATATATATATATATATACATGTATCACTGAATATGAAGGCTATAACTGGACAGAAATTTACAGTTTATCTAAACATCGTCTCTCTTTCTGATGGATTGTGTTTTAAACACAATATGATTGAAATGGTTGGTAGTGCATTCAAATGTGAACAACCGAACTGTTTATTCCCCTTAGATGAAGGGATGCAGTGTGATGAATGCAAAAAGTGGTTCCACAAGATGTGTACCCGTCTCAGTCCTGATGCATACAAAAGATGATCTAAGCCTAATTCGCATTGCCTTTGTATGTTCTGCTGTACTAACAAGACGATATTAATCAAGGAGGCTATGAGCCTATTGACTCTAGCCTGTAAAAAGAACGATAGTGGGTGCGCTTGTAACGCAAGTAATGACAGTGAAGACTGTGTCAGTGTTGTAAGTTCTGTTACAAAACGTGCTAAACAACCTACTCTAAGTAATGATAAAGTGAAACTTCCGTTACAACAAACGAGGAGTAAATCACCACCTGGTATTGACTTGAGTAATCATGCATCTTCAGTAGAAAATGAGGACTCAGATAAAACCGTCACCGTCCCCAATAGTCCCGATGCAGCTGTCCTGAATGACGAAAACTGGACCACAGTAAGGAGGAAAAGAAAAGGAAAAAAGCTAAAGGTAAAGCACACTTGCTTGACATGTCATTGGGGAATTTGCAGTCTGAGTCGCTCAGAGCACTATCGCACTCTGATAGAACGGCAGGACATCATCCTAGTGAGACTGAGAGGAACCTAATGTCATCGAATATTATTGTGAGTAAATTGCCAGAGTCTAACGATCCAGATCCTAAGGTTAGACACACCCATGACTTAGAGAGGCTCGGAGAATATATCCGTAGCGTATTACCAGATAACACTGAAGGTGTTCAGGTCAAAAATTTAGTTAGAATAGGTAAAAAAGCCGATGACAGTGTTCTACCCCGACCGTGTAGACTCCTTAATGTAATCTTAGGGTCGGAGAAACAACGTAATCTTCTGTTAAGTAACGCTCGAAGTCACGACAACTCTGACATTCGAATGAGACCGGATGTGTCTCTTGAAGATAGAATAAAAAGGAAGACGGCACTAGCTGAACTAGAAACCCGTCGACAAAACGGTGAAGAAAATCTCCGATTAGTGGGTTTTCGAATAGTCAGGTCTTGGAAGCGAATGCTACCAAGGCCTGTGTGGATAGGTCGTTCTCCCTAGGAGTTTTATATGCAAACACCCGTAGTCTAAGACATAAATTCTACGAGCTAGGAGCATTGGTGGACAAATTAAGACCACTCATTGTAGCTGTGATGGAAACTTGGCAAGTTCATGACTTCGATATTACCCCAGAATTATCCGGATACCATTGTTTAAGAAGTGATAGACATAGATGCAGGAAAGGAGGTGGCGTCCTTCTATACATAGCCAATAATATAAATATCCGTTCCTCCGTTTGCGAATGTCATGATAGTGGAACTAGTGAAGTCATTAGCTGTGAGCTCACTATCGGGTGTTGTACATTTGTACTCGGTGTCATCTATCGCAGCCCAATCTGCTTAGCTGATGACTTTATTTTAGAGTATATCCGGCTATGGAGTGCAAATAACAGATGCTTGATATTAGGAGACTTTAATGCACCTGACATTAGTTGGACTGAGATGATCACGAAAGGATCTATAAACTCATTTGATAGCAGGTTCTTGGAAACAGTAATGGAGCATGCATTAGTACAGCATGTATCCAAACCTACACGTTTTGCTGTAAACCAAGGTTCTTCTCTGTTGGACTTGGTAATTACCCATGAGACTGAGGATATTGCCAACCTAAATATTCTCCCCCCGTTAGTAAATAGTGATCACGCTGTTTTATCATTCACGTTTAGAGCTAGCGATATGATATACGATCAGATTAAGCCTCGCCCAAACATATGGAGAGCTAACATACCAGAAATTCAGGATTGTGCTACTAAGATAGATTGGTCAGTAGATACTAGCTCATCAGTTGAAGAGGCGACCGCACCGAGTAGTGAATTACTGGAATTCTCTATCAGAACACGTAATATCAGCACCTTCTGTTGATATATTCAAGACGAGATTGAACGTCCACAGTGTAACGAACTGCAAGGATTAATATAGGTCAATAGACCTATTATTCTTATTACTGAAGACTGAAGACTGATAACACGAAACGAACAAGATATTATCCATGTTACTTTGACATAAATGATGAATTATGGAAAATTTCTTCAAGTCGGCATTTTTAACCATGCTGCTTCATCCTTGTAAATTGAATGTCCGGTTATTTCATACGCAATTAACAGAAACAATCAGCTTCGGCTTCTTTATTCACGGAATTTCGACTGAAGGTTATAAGCGAAATCTGAATTTTGTGCTTATCAGCTGTAAAAGTTTGTTCCGGTTCATTATACCTCATTTCCTGGTGGGAACACTGGTCATTTATAAATAAAACAATTTTGTTGAAACATATGCTCGTTTGAATGTTTAATCGCGATCGACCTTCGACAGGACACAAGGTAAGAAGTTGCTTTTTGGCGCGTGATATATTTACCTCACTCGGTTTGTTATACCTTATCACCGTGGTATCATTTGTAATGTGCAGTGTATATATTTGCTTCCTACGCATTATTTATGCTGTAGATTTTAAGTATATTTTCGAAATCCTCGAGTATGCATTATATTATTTTCGTAGTTCCTCATGTCATTTGTGTAAACCGCAACTGTCAAACCTATTCACCATTTGAATAACATTACAGCACTGACATATTCTGGGACTGAAACTGATACTTCACAATCTGAGAACATATTCGACGAGCTTTGTTGCCGTATATGTGAATTATGGAATATAAGGACTACGTAACGAGCCCACTTCTAGTTTTTGATCAGATTCATGGTACGTAACTGGTTTAGTAATTGAATCTTTTATTTTGCAACAAGGTGGATCTGAAGAACTTAATAAAATCGATTTTATAGTTGAGATGCAAAAGGTTCTGCAGAATCATTCTTCTAAGGTTTGTTGAATATCCACCTGACCTTATCGCATCAGGTTCCATTGTTTGGGATCGCGTCCTTAGAACAAATTCCTGACGGACATTTGGTGCGTGTTGTTGGAATGGTTCAGGATATGTTCAATGCAGAGTTGTTCATGGACTCATTTCGACTGTCGCCAAATGACAGTACTACTAGGTCTCTTAGGTATCGTGATTTCAGCTGTTTTGAAGTAAGTTTCAAATATTAGACCACAAAGACGCGTGTCTAGAATAGTTTTTTTATCCACCATCCTGACCTTTGTAATATACAGCCTGTAGTCATTTCGTTTGAAGCTGTTTCCTATTGACCACTGGGAATTTTCTTAAAACTATTACAAACATGGTAATGAGTTGTATAAAAGCTTAAAACGAGCAAAAACGCTCTCCTTAGACAACCTTGTATCATTTATAAGACCATCATTTTTTCCTGTTTATCATTTACCAGCTGTTCACTGACCCTGTACTGTTTTTGTTTGGCCCAATTAACAATTCGTTTCGTTGTTTACTGATTGGGGACTCTTCGCGCACTTACTATTTTTCCTGTTTTTTGTTACACAATGATATTGTAGTAATGTCTGCGAAATTAGACGCACATTTCTGGCCTTCCACAGTAAAATGAAATGGCATAGGAGATATTTTTCTTGCTTTGCATTGTACTTAGGGTTTTAATTTTTCTATTAGGGCACTGACCAAGGGTATGGATACTACATGTAATGGAGTTCCGAAAGCTTCAGAAGGTCCTCTATATGCCATGCATTTAGTCTTTATCACTAGATTTTCTAGTAGTATCTCAAGTGGTCATTTTCATGTGAAGAAAACAGATAAGACATTTTAAAACCAAAATTAGTCCTGCATCCAAGATATTGCATATTCAATGGGATCTTTAATTGAATAAAGTCAAGTTGTCCGATACTCTTATAACGAAAATCAAAGACTGTTATCTTTATTTTTATTTGAATATACATAATATCTAGTCGTTGTTTAAGCAGTCCGTCTTATTTGAAGGTTTTCACAGTGTATCTAGAAGATTGAGAGACATTTAGTGATTATTTATCTGCATGTATATGTAGTTATCAGGTCCTGGGTCACGACAATTCTCGGATCCCGTTAATCTGCATTCAAGGACGTGGTTGTTCCGCTTTGTTCACTGATTCATGTCTTCAAGACTATTATTTCTGATCTCATCACTGTGTTTAGGGCTTCATGCTGTGATATCATCCGTTATTCAGACAGTCACTGTTAACATAAAATGTGTCAGAGACTCGAATCAATACCCCACTACCTTAGCACAGTTAACAAGAATAGCAGCAAGTGAGTCAAGTAGATATCGGTAACTATGACAACAAAAGTGCTAAGAATTAAGGTGTATAATAAATTACTCGTATATGGTAAATGTGGCTCTGGACAATACTTCAGTAACGCACACTTCATCTAAATCAATTGTAACTTGCAGTTGCATGTTTTTGGACCCCAGTGAGTATATATCCTAGCGTTCTTCTATGATTACAAACTTCTTGATGGCTCAGTAACCCTTTGTTAGTGATCAAATAAAATGGTTTGAGATAACATGTACCTAATTTTCCTTCGGGAAATTTACATATTTTAGTTAGAGCTTTGCAGTTAATTGTCTAAATATGGTCACTTTTACCAAACAATATGTCTTTTATTGTCCATCATGATTACGGTATAAAGTGAGTTTCGATAAATACTTGCTCAGTAATTTCATTACAATAAGTGTGAGCTAATCAAGATCAAATATATAGATTCGAACTCACATCATATTTACTATGTACTTCCGTACACTGATCATTGTATTTTTTCTCTATAATACAACTCCAATAGTCAGTGCTTGCTTCAGTAATTAAACATTCATATAATGTTCCTGTTATTTCTTGAAAAAGCAACCTTTACCGTTTTGTTTCACAGAATAGTGATGACGCAAGTCCAATTGATGTCAAGTTTTCTGAACGTCAGTCGTTCTACATAGTACCAGTACCGGGAGAGTCTCCCTGGGTCAAGGAAATATCCTTTTCGTCATTATATTTTTAACGTTCTTTCTAACTTAGATATATGAATCCCCATTTCAGCCCTTAAATAAGGAGAATATATTTTATTTTAGCAATTGTTTTATACTTTGTCATTCAAATCATTAACTTTTGTCTGTAATTCCACGAAGTTGTATTTACCAATCAGTCATAGGCAACTTAAAACCTGAGACAATACATCAGCATAGCAAGATGAAACCCAAAGTAGTACTATCGATGATATAGTAATAACCAAAGATTAGACATAGAAAATAAGAATCTTAAATATAGAATGAATTTGCGTCGTAAAGTATATAAAATAATTTAAAATCCGGGGTCTACAGAATAATAAGTAGTGAATTCATCTGAGCCATATCGCTCACTGCCTCCAACAATTTGTGATGATAATCTCACAGATAGCAACTACTCAGTCTATATTTATTAACATAGTTCAGATGAAGAATCACTGAGTTCGTGAACCAAATGGTGTTGCGTTTTGGTTTTATCACCCCTTGCTTCCTTTCAACCTATTACTACTCCAACTAACATTGTTTGTTGAAGTAGGTGATTGTTGAGCAAATACAATACATGTCCCGATCACCACAGTTAGTGGAGACTCACAGTTTTACTAATCGATTTAGCAATTTTGCCCAGAACCATACATTTCAGCTCACTACTGCTCCTTAAGTGGGTCTGAAATACATTGGAAATGCTTCACTTTTCCTTTGCTTAGTGTTTGATCTCTTTCAATGAAAATGATCAATTATGTTGCCTATTGAAGCAAAACAAACTTCCTAATTTACAGGAATCTGTACTCAGTGAGTTGCGTTATGTAAGTAGGACATAAACGTCAATAGGGAAAAACATAACTAATCTAAATGATGGTTCCAATTTAAATTAGAATTAGTTTCCTCTAGATATTTTTTCTGCCATTTTTCTTAACTGTATTATCACGTTAGAGTAAAAGAAAATGGGTATACTTCACCAATTATAACATCAGGTCAAAAACGTCATTTAAATGAATCTACGGAAGTAATACATAAGAAGCCAAAATCCACAGGTTGGTTACTATCAATCAGTTTTGTAGTTTTTTTTTACGTTTATTCTTTTTTTCTTTTAAGCCATGGAAACTAATCCGAATCAAATAAAGCCTCGTAAACATTTTCCTTTAATTGAAGAAGAAAATAATGATCAAAAAATTGGGGCTTTATTACGAGTAAGATGTTTTCTTGTTGATAATTTATGGGTATTTCATGTTCTTTGTTGTCAACTGATTCGTCTCAAATTTGTAGGATGCTTTTTAAACTTTCGGATTGAGTTTTCTAGCTTCATTAGCGATAGTCACAACCTAAAAAAGTTTAATCTACAAATTTATTTCTATAAGTATAAACATTAAAAGTCACCTCGTTCTTGTTAGTATACTAGGTAAATCGTAGGTTATGATTTGATTGGTTGACTATTTTCTCGTTCGAATTTGAACAAGATGATCTGGAGTGTTGATGTGCGTGAGTAGTTGTCACTCCTCGGCATCCCGCACCTCAGAGGGATAGTTCCTGAAGTGCCTGTAAAGTAAACTGGATTAGTAGTGGTCTTGATGACCTAAGATCGTCAACGCAGAGGTCAAAGGACAATTGCTTGGGGCCGACCTTACATTGGTTTTTTGTGAGTAGTTCTTGATTTATTATCTCTTCACTTCAAAGGTTTAACCGCTAGTGACCGAAACCTTTTAAACAAAATGGGTTGTGCCGTTTTTATGGCTGACCTTTTTGTAATCGTCTCCTGTTAATGGAAATGCTTGTTATCTGAAGAAAGTACTTTATTGTTGTTAAATCATAATTATTGTCAACAGTACGACTTCGCCCTCAAATAGTAGATGTATCTCATAACCTACAGCGCATAAAAGTGCGCTTAATGCGTATTTTATTATACTGGTTGTACATCACAGGCCTGCGAACTCTGGATACACTAAGTCCATGTTTTTCTATTATCATAATCTAATGATAACATCATGCCCTGGTGCGACCGAGAGTGGGGAGAGTCACCTCTCCCTCTCCAAATGCTCTCACATGGCCACGCCTATATAGCCTATGTCAGGGAAGTCTTACTGCCTTCTCACGGCATTAATGTTGTTTACAAAATTGAGAGGACGAAAAGTGAATGTCCGGTGCTTTAACCGGGTTGGTGGATATGGAAGATCCACCCAGGGGAGTTGAAAAACCCTGATTCCAAACCAATGGTGCACGTGGGCTCCAGTATCCTGAGGGAACAAATAGTGTATGAACCAATCGTTGGTCACCGGCTATCATGGGGCTGCATCTCCTCACGATGCTCCACTGCCTTGTGGATCTGACCTTGTAGGATTATTCTTTAGAAAAATCACATTTATACTATTTTTTAACCAGTATAAAATGACAGTAGACAAAAAGATTGTATAATTCAATTTAATTTATCCAACAATATTTTGACAGCTTGAATTATGATCAAGAGTAATGAAACGTCCATATCATTGGCCAACAGTTGTCACTTGGTACTATAGAACGCTAATTGTAAAATCGGCGTTAACTTGCTGAAATCTTTTCAGTCAGTCAGCTACAACGTAGGACCAGGCACATAACTGCATCGGTCCAAGTTGCCATACCTCTTTAGCACAACAAGATGAACACTGGATTCATAGAAGTAGTTAATTTAGTTGTGGTAATATATAAAAGATAGGTTGTATATAAGGATATAGTATAGGAAGGAAGAAAGTTATGAAGCAATTTTAATCTCAAGGTATAAGGGAAGATAAAGAATGTATACACCTACGCTATTGTGATCGATTCTGAGCCATGTCAGCCATAGTCTCCAACCATTGGTTACGATAGTCACGCGGACCCCAACCAGGTAGTCTGCATCTACCAACATGGCTCAGACTAGAAGTTAATGACTTCAAGCACTGATGCCACGTTTTAGTTTGGCCGCCCCCTAACTCTTTTCCAACCATCCCCTACACTAGTCTTTTAAGTTACCTTAATCATTTGTTTTTGTTTGTTTGTGATCATTATCAGGTATATGATACAGTACAAACTCAATTGAAAATCAATGATATTGTTGAAGTTTATGGTATATTAGAACATGCACGTCTTTGTGATGCATTACCAGAAGATTCATGTGAACCAGAAGAGAAATGCAATGAACCTTTACCTAGAGTACATGCTCTTATAATTCATTCATTAGCACATAATAATCCTCTTGTTTGTAATAATACTTCAGTCATATCAAGTAAGTAGTATATATATTCCGTATTAAATTGATTTTAGTTAGCAAGAATGTTAATGATATTCAATCTATTCGTATAAAGTTAATGAAAATTCTTACTACATTGTTTAATGGTGATGAAATTGTAGCTGAATATTTACTTTTACATCTTGTATCAACTCGGTGAGTTTTTATTTTATATGTATGTAATATATTTATGATCATTAATATAAATTATGTAAACTGTTAGTTAGTTTTAATTAGTGGATATACTTGCTATTTCTCAGCTTTTAAAGTGAGGCTCTCAGTTTATCACAGTATCTTCATCGTATATAGTATTTAAACATAGTGCTTATTGTTAATTTGGATAGCTCTGTGGTGTCCCTAAATGCTCTGGTACGGCAGAGAGTGCGGAGAGTCACCTCTTCCTCTCGAAATACTCTCACATGGCCACGCGTATATAGCCTCTGATAGGAAAGACCTACTCACTGCCTTCTCGTGGCGGGGGTGTTGTTTACGAATGTCCGGCGCTTTAACCCGGATGGTGGACACGGAAATTCCACCTAGGGGAGTTAGAAAACCCTCATTCCAAACCAATGAAGCACATGGACTCCAGTATCCTGAGGGAACAAATGGCGTATGAATCAATCGTTGGTCACCGTCTACCATGGGACTACATCTCCTTACAATGCTCCACTGCCTTGTGGATCAGACCTTTAGGTCGAAGGCTCGGGGTGTGTCCCCCTAAGAAAGCCACCTGCTTCGGTTTGAGCACCTGGGCAATATCACAGCCCTCAAATCAAATGAGATATGTGCGGTGCATATGTATCTGTTTAAATAAATAAATAAGCTCTGTGGTAAATCAAAATATCAGGAGTTACTGCTGACCGTTGTCCATCTGATTTACAACGTTCAGGTTTATATACTTCTCAAACTCTGAATTACGTGGACTAGCTTTGAATTTGCAACGAAGTTGTTAGAAGTTGACTGTTTTGTCGTAACGCCTTAATAGTATTTCCATTTGTTGTGGTATTTAATATTTAACTGTTAGATCATCCCTTCCCCCCCTTCCAGCCATAGTAACATAGTGAAGCTTGGTAGGTCCTTCTGGAGAAAAATGCTACATCGAAACTCAGCACAACTACCGGGGCTCAATAGCTGTTTTTGCATTACTTACGCAGAATCATTACATCATTCTTTCGTTCTTTTATTTTTTGGGCAGACTCTTTCTTTCTTTTTGAACCAACAATAATTATGTAATGATTCTTTGTAGCAATCGTAATCATTTGTGGGTATAGGTAGAGTGGATGATTAGGCCGATCTCCACCACCCGGGTTACCGCTCACGTCAGTTCATGGGAACAATCCCATGATCCAGGAGGCACGACGAGGAAGTGTAAGTCGGGTTTTGCCTCCCTGTTAGGTCATAGGTTAAAGTTATTAAATTAAGCCATTGGTTATGTTGCATAACTTGGTTCAGTTATCAGTTTACGTAGAATTCTCTACCGTCTTTAGTAGCATTTCCCTTAGATCCTGCGTTCCAAAGTTATTCTGTAAACTCCTTTCTTATTGTGGAATTATATTTTCTATCCTTACTGTTTTCTGTTCCCAATAATATTACTACTTCTACTACTCTGGCATTTGTATTGATAATTTCATTTCACTGTGTTGATGTGATGTAACAACATGGACTAATGCATATATGTACTATGTTCTGCATTGAGTACGACTTATCAAAGTCCAAACCACAAGCTCCACTTATATTACCGTGGGACTTGTTTGTATTATAAGTAACCATAAACCTATAACAAGTTGTTTCATTTTCGTCCTAGCCTTTAGAGTTCATAGACAGAACAAATAGATGAAAGCACAAAGTAATGCAATAGATTTTAGCCTAACATTATAAAAGTCCTTTATTAATAAATGTTAGTAAGCTCAGTAGGTAGTGAAATTTACAAGCTTAGTGGATTTCATTTCCAGCGTAGTTTTCTATTGTGCTTCTTTCGAAGGTAATATGTTCTCTCACCTGAACTGTTTAATCGTAAGGGATTCATTGTCTATTTAGACGACATCAATAAGATTTATTTTTTGGTGTATGTCTAGACGATAATATTCATTATTATATTTATCTATCTATGCACATAAATATTGGTACAAGGAAGCACCAGATACATATGCGCCGCACAAATATCATTTGATCTGTGTGAGGGCTGTGATACTGACCAGGTGCCTTAACTCAAGCAGGTGGTATTCTAAGGGGCCACACCCGGAACCTTTGACCTAAAGGTCTGATCCACAAGGCAGTGGAGCATCTTAAGGAGATGCAGTCCCATGGTAGCCGGTGACCAACATTTGGTTCACACGCCATTCGTTCCTTCAGGATCCTGGAGCCCATGTGCTTCATTGGTTTGGAATCAGGGTTTTCTAACTCCCCTAGGTGAACCTTCCGTGTTCACTAACCCGGTTAAAGCGCCGGACATTCGGTTTTCGTTCTCTCAGTTTCGTGAACAACACCCCCGCCACGAGAAGGCAGTGAGTAGGACTTCCCTGTCAGAAGCTATATAGGCGTGGCCATGTGAGAGCATTTGGAGAGGAAGAGGTGACTCTCCCCACTCTCTGCCGTACCAGAGCATTTTGGGGGCAGACGATAATATCTAGGTAGACAATGTATGCTTCACAACTCAACCATCCAGCTGAAAGATAACATCCTTCAATTCTTCATCATGAGCTACAAATATTCTCCACCATTCTGTTATGTTTATGCTTATATTGTCCCTAATTTTTTTCTTATTACAAAATACTCTTTATTTTTAGCTTGACTACAGATTCACAGTATCCTAATCATTTACCAGCTATGAATATATATGCCAGTCGTTCGATTATAGCAAAATCATTGTCAAATAATAACGATTCAGTTGATATTGATAAGTATATACTATCTAAATTGTATAATCGTTTGCATAATTTCTTACCACAATTAGTTACACATTTAGCTACTGTTAAACTTACAATCAAATCACTTAATGATGGACCATGTTTATTCCCTATTCGTGATATGAATAAAGGTCATTTAAATCCTGGACGTTTACAGTTACCACAAGGGACTGAAGTAAGTTGTTACTTTATGTGAATAACCATTTATTGATAACATGTTTTTAAAATAATCAAGGTCTCGCTGCTTTCCCATTCTTGATTTTTCTGATGGACATCTTGATTTCTTCGGTCGTTGGTGGAGTGACATCTATAGAAAGGTTTGTGTGTGCTACTTCGATGTCCAGTAGATTCAATAGAGCTGGTCTATTCAGCAGTTCCTCGAAGTACTCTACCCATATTTTCATCTGTTTTTGAATCTCCATGACTATATTTCCTTCTTTGTCCTTGACGGATCGCTCTGGTTTACTATATCTCCCTGTCAGTATCTTCGTCGTGTCATGTAGTTGTTTCATATTTACTTTTGTTGCAGCTTTTTCGCTGTCGTTGATAGCTCTTCCACGTGTTTCTTCTTGTCGGCTTTAATGCTCTTCTTTACCTGCTTGCTTGTTTCTGTGTATTCAGTTTGTGCCTTGACTTTCTCTTTTATTGTTCGGCTGTTGTTAATTGCTGCCTTTTTGTTCTTTCTTTCTTGAATCTTGTCCAGTATTTCCATAGAAATCGATTCCTCATGACCCAGAACCTCCTGACACGTTGAAGTTAATGCTTCTTTGATCCCTTTCCAGTTGTCCTCCATAGTAGTTTCTTCTTCTTTGAGTAGATCCTGTAAGGCTTGGAACCTGTTGCTGAGAGTTACCTTGAATTCGTTGAGCATGTTAGTATCTCTAAGGAAGGCTGTATTGAACACTTGTATTGCTGTTTCCCCAATTATCCAGTGTTTCTTTAGCTTCAGTTCGATCTTGGCAACCACCAGATGGTGATCTAAAGGTATGTCAGCTCCTCTCCTGGTTCTCACGTCGTTCATGGATCTTCCTAAGGTTTTGTTGATGCAAATGTGATCGACCTGATACTGTATAGTGTGATCCGGTGAAACCCAATTAGCTTTGTGTATGAGTTCGTGTGGGAATATTGCGCTACTTGCTACCGATTTGTTGAGTACATATAGGTTTGCAAATCTCTCACCATTTTCGTTTCTTTCTTCCAGTCAGTCCATGTCAACCCATGATATCTATATACCCAGTGTTGTGCATTCGGACTTTGGCATTTAGATCTCCCATCAGGATGGTGAGATCCTTTCTTGGGCACTTCGTTATGATTGATTGCAGCCTCTCATAGAACTGATCTTTACTGTCTTCGTTGCTATCATTGGTGGGTGCATAACACTGGATAAAATTCATTGTGATCCCCTCCTTCTTTGTTTTGAATGGAGCTTTGATAATTCTGGATCCATGAGATCCAAATCCTACAAGTGCATTACGTGCCTCTTTGGACAGCATCGAAGCAACTCCCTGAGTGTGTCAAGCATTTTCCTCTTCGTGACCAGAGTACAGCAGCATCTCTCCCGTGTCTAGGCTTTGCTATCCAGCCTGGGTCCAATGGGTTTCGCTGATTCCGAGTAATGCCAGGTTGTATCTCCTCATTTCTGTTGCTATTTGACTGGTCCTCCAGGTCTCCCGCACTGTCCGGACGTTCCATGTACCTATAAAGATAGTTGCTCTGGTTATCAGAATGGGCATCAGCCTCGTGAATTCCGGAGTAACTCGGCCTTAATCATGAGGCGTCATAACTCTTTTTTCAACTCGGATGGCAGAGTTTAAATGGTTTAAATTGTTTATTCTGTTCAGCGTTTTTTGGCAAGGTTGTTTTCTACGTGATGGGGTTGCTGACCACACACCCAACCCTCCTCCTTTATATGGGCTTGGGACCGTCAGTAACTCTAGAAAAGTTACAAGCGGAGTTATATATATATATATATATGCTTAGTTGTTGATTGGCCTTCTTCTGTCGATAAGTAATTTATCTTTTGAATTTTATTAGTTTTATTTTCCATAACACCCTACTCACTTTTCTTAGATACTTGTCAACGAAATAGAAATGGATTCTGGTCAATTACAAGAGAAAGGCTTATTAAATTTTCAAGCTTTAAATTCGTTAGCTATTCATCAACGTTTATTATATGATTTCCAATTTTACACACAAGATTGGGATACAAATGTACGAGTACTAATTCTGTCTATTGTACCATCGTTAATTAAAGTAAGTTTATATCATTTAATTAATCGCTCCCTGTAATTAATATTATGAGTAGTATTGTTTACAACTGATTGATTTCTTAGTAGTAGTGACCAATGTCGTATATTTATTTATTTAAACACATAAATATTGGTACAAAGAAGCATCAGATACATATGCGCCGCACAAATCTGATTCGATGTGTGTGAGGGCTGTGATACTGTTCAGGTGCCCAAACTGAAGCAGGTGGTTTTCTTAGGGGCCACACCCGGAGCTTTTGACCTAAAGGTCTGATCCACAAGGCAGTGGAGCATTGTAAGAAGATGCAGTCCCATGGTAGACGGTGACCAACGATTGATTCACACGCCATTTATCCCCTCAACAAGATACTGAAGTCCATTTACACCATTGGTTTAGAATCAGAGTTTTCCAACTCCCCTAGGTGGACTTTCCGTGTTCACCAACCCGGTTATATCTCCTGCCGGACATTCGCTTTTCATCCTCTGGATTTCGTAAACAACAGTAATGTCACGAGAAGGCAGTGAGTTGGCCTTCTTTGGCAGAGGCTATATACGTGTGGCCATGTGAGAGCATTTGGAGAGGGAGAGGTGACTCTCCCCACTCTCGGCCGTACCAGGGCATTTGGGGGCTAGTAATTAATATTATGAACCGTATTATTTACAACTGATTGATTTCTTAGTATTAGTGACCAATGTCGTATATGTCAAGATTAGTTACCAGGTACATAGATTCCTTAAGTATAGTAAACAGTTGAGTATCTTATAAGCAAAGATGGATAGTGACTAGCAGTGAAATCCAGGACAAAGCGCGTTTCGCCCCATTTGGGACTCGTCAGCTGGATGTACCTGCATCTCAAAGTTGATGTTCACTCTGGGACTCGAACCCAGTAACTTTCGCTCCAAACACCATCGCGTTATCTACTTACCTACTGAATCCTGATAGCCACTTGCTTGTGCAAAAAACAGGAGACTGACCAGTTGCCGTCCTAAACATCAATGAGAAGATTCAAACAAACCATACTAAGTGAAGTTGAGTATCTTGTTTATATGTAACCAACTTATAAGTGTATCTATTATTTGAAGTTCATTTTCTTCTCGAAATGATATCAGTTTGAGAACCTTAATAGACCATAGTTACAAGATCAAACTTAGGACATTCATATCTTGTAGAAAGCACGATACTTGAGTTAAAATTCTGTTCAACGTTGTGATTGAGTTAATGTTGAACACGTCCTAAACTCCTGACTCGGCTACTATGTTAAAGACACTGAGAAAAAGCAAACCAAAACTGCTCGAGAAGCTTTATTTTTATGGTCTAACTAATGATGCATATAACTGCTGCGTGTATATGTTTATATGTATACACCCAAGGTCCGAAGGCGAAGTCGTACTGCTGACTGTACAGAGGTGTGACAGCAGTAAGGTGTTTCCTTCAGACAACCAGCATGACAGCGATGCTGCCTTCCCACAAGCAGCGGTGGGGTTAGAAAAGGTCGACCCTAAAAATGCACACCTCGCCTTATCCCACGGATATCCGTCTCCGGCGGTAAGGTCCTTTGAAGAACGGAGCTAACACAAAAACTACCCACAAAAAGGTCGTGTGTGACCGACCTCAAGCAGTTGTCCCTTGGGCACTGCGGTCACGCTCTCAGGTCATTAAGACCACTTCTAACCCAATTTCCTTTTCAGGTACCTCTAGAAGAACCCTTCCACGGTGTGGGCAACCGGGAAGTGATAACTGCCCTCATACCTCTAACAGCACTCAAGACCGCTGTATTCATAATCAATCTCCTTCTTCAATTCCTACTATTCCTTCTACCTTGACTTTCAACACTAAACTTTCTCTTCCGGTTTCCTCCTCAAGTGTCACTATGGCCAACGATTCTAGTGCGCGAAACACTGTCCTAGGTCTACTAAAACCTCGCTCCAAACTACACATTGGAGCCTTCAATGTACGTACTTTAAGTCAAATCAGTCAACAGGCCTCCTTGGCTAAGACCCTAGAATCTCGTACCATTGATGTATGCTGTGTCTCCGAAACACGCATACAGGATCCCAGTGTGGTCATTCACTTGACCTCACCTCGCCAAAATGGACAGCCAACGAAATACACCCTCCGTGTATCTGGCGACCCGTTGGCTAGTTCTCGTGGACTTGCAGGTGTAGGCATAGCACTAAGTACAAGGGCAGAACAAGCACTACTAGAATAGATTCCCGTTAACAGTCGCCTGTGTGCTGTCCGGCCAAATGGCTCCGTAAGAACTCGGAAGGATAGGGACACACGTCGTTTCCTTTTCGTCGTTTCTGCCTACGCTCCCACTGACTGCAGCCATGATGAAGTAAAAGATGACTTTTACAGAAAACTCTCTGAGCTTCTTCAGAAAGCTAAGCGCTCAGACATGATAGTCGTAGCGGGTGACTTTAATGCCCAGGTAGGCAGCTTAAATCAAACAGAAAGACATTTAGGTGGGTGTTTTAGTATTCCGGCTCAACGAACCGATAATGGTGATCGTCTGTTGCAACTATGTTTAGACAATCGTTTATTTTTAGCAAGCACTAATTTTAAGCATAAGGAGACATCGTCTAACATGGCGACCACCTGCACCAAACCAACGATGGACTCAAATAGACCATATTGTCATCAGTAATCGTTGGAGAGGCTCAATAGAAGATTGTCGCTCGTATTGGAATACTTGTTTAGACTCTGATCACGCTTTAATACGAGCGCGCATTTGTCTGCGCCTCACTGGACGCAGGAAAAGTACACTAAGAAGACCCATTAGGATTGAACTGGAGGACGAGAAAGCCAAATGCGAATTCCAGAAACAACTGAGTTCACATCTAGGCAGTTCTGTAAACGAGACTGACACAGATACTGCTTGGAAAGACATACGAACAACTGTGGAAACAGCAGTAACATCTATTAGTCATTTAAACCATAGGGCTCCAAAAAACCAATGGATTTCTTCTAAGTCTATTTCACTGATGGATTCGCGTAAACTCATCCCATCAGGCTCTGAACATGACGAAGAGCGTAAACAAATTAGATCTAGGTTAACTAAAAGTCTAAGGAACGATCGTGAGCAGTGGTGGGCAACGAAAGCAAAAGAGATGGAAAAGGCAGCGGCTGTAGGGAACACCAGGCAACTATTCAGACTAATAAAAGAAACCGGAATTAAGAAGTCAAGTGTAAGTGAGACGATCTCGGAAAAAGACGGAACCCTTATCTGCTCTCAACCCAAACGTTTAGAACGATGGGCGGAACACTTTAAGGAGCAGTTTAGCTGGCCTTCAGCTACTGCACAACTACCCACTATTCCTAGAAAACCTGAATGGAACATTGAAGTAGGCCCCCCGACCCTACTTGAAGTTCAAAAGGCTATAGGTAATCTGAAACGAGGAAGAGCAGCTGGTCCTGATGGATTGGCTCCAGAGGTCTTTAAATATGGTGGTCCAGTTATAGCGATTAGGTTGACTAATATTCTGGCTAAAATCTGGGAGACGGATGTAATCCCATCCGACTGGTCACAACCACTGATTGTCCCAATATATAAAAAGGGGTCAAAATCATCCTGCGATAACCATAGAGGGATTAGTCTGACTAACATAGCATCTAAAATACTAGCCTCAATAATTATCGGGCGCCTAACTAAGACTCGTGAACTGCAAACACGAGAAAAATCAGGCTGGCTTCAGACCTGGTCGTGGCTGTATCGACCACATATTCACCATTCGTCAAGTTTTAGAGCACAGACACGCTTATCGGCGTCCGACAATGATAGTTTTTCTTGACTTAAAAGCAGCATTAGACCGAGAGGTTCTGTGGCAGTGTCTGTCATTGAAAGGTGTACCTGAGAAGTACATAAACCTTGTGAAGACTCTTTACTCGAACACTACCAGTCGAGTGAGAGCTTATGGCGAACTGTCATATGATTTTACAACCTCAAGTGGTGTCCGTCAAGGCTGTCCACTATCCCCATTTTTGTTTAACTTCATTATAGACCTGTTACTGGAAATAACATTCTCGTCGACTGAATTTTCAGGGATTGATCTTCTACCAGGAGGTTCACTTATCGACTTAGAATACGCAGATGACATAGTCCTGTTTGGTGAAGACGCTGACAAATGCAGAGTCTTCTGTTGGAACTCAGTAATAATGCCAGGATGTTTGGGATGTGTTTCTCCCCATCCAAATGTAAATTGTTACTCCAGGACTGGCCTGCATCAACACCCGAACTAAGGATAGGGAGTGAAGTAGTCGAACGCGTCGACAACTTCACTTATCTTAGAAGTCTGATCAGCCCTAATGGGTTGGTATCTGACGAAATCTCAGCACGGATTCAAAAAACTCGTTTGGCTTTTGCCAACTTACGTCACCTATGGCGAAGACGAGATATCCGTCTATCAATTAAGGGACGAGTATACTGCTCAGCAGTTCGCTTTGTTCTACTTTACGGCTGTGAAACATGGCCATTAAGAGTAGAAGATACTCGTAGGTTACTAGTATTTGACCACAGATGTCTTAGAAATATTGTTCGCATCTGCTGGGATAACCGGGTAAGTAATAGTGAGGTTAGACGCAGGGTATTAGGGAACGATGGTAAATCAGTTGATGAGGTGATGAATCTTCATCGACTGAGATGGTTGGGTCATGTGTTACGTATGCTTGAACACCGATTACCACGACGCGCTATGATGACTAGTATTGGGGACGGTTGGAAGAGAGTTAGGGGCGGCCAAACCAAAACATGGCATCAGTATTTGAAGTCACTAACTTCTAGCCTGAGCCATGTTGGCAGATGCAGACTACCTGGTTGGGGTCCGCGTGACTATCGTAACCAATGGTTGGAGACTATGGCTGACATGGCTCAGAATCGATCACAATAGCGTAGGTGTATACACTCTTTATCTTCCCTTAAACCTTGAGACTAAAATTGCTTCATATCTCCCTTCCTGTACTATATCCTTATATACAACCTTTAATTTATATACTACCACCACTAAATTAATTACTTCTATGAATCCGGTGTTCATCTTGTTGTGCTAAAGAGGTATGGCAACTTGGACCGATGCAGTTATGTGCCTGGTCCTACGTTGTAGCTGACTGACTGACTGTATACACTAAATAACACACAGACATGCAAAAGGTAACTTAGATCAGATAATAAGTTAGCTGCTTCCTAATGGTGTTCTCTGCATTCGAATATTTCACTTCATATCTGTTGTACCAGGTGTCGAATGTAATTTGTTTGTTATTTTATTTAAACAAATATTGGTACAAAGGGGCACCAAATATATATGCACCGCACAAATCTCATTTGATTTCTGTGAGGGCTGTGATACTGTTCAGGTGCCCAAACCGAAGCAAGTGGTTTTCTTAAAAGGCTACACCTAAATATCTGATCCACTTTCCGTGTCCACCAACCCGGTTATATCTCCTGCCGGACATTCGCTTTTCATCCTCTGGATTTCGTAAACAACAGTAATGTCACGAGAAGGCAGTGAGTTGGCCTTCTTTGGCAGAGGCTATATACGTGTGGCCATGTGAGAGCATTTGGAGAGGGAGAGGTGACTCTCCCCACTCTCGGCCGTACCAGGGCATTTGGGAACGTTGAATGTAATTCCATTTACAGGATCAGAAATAGAATCGATAACTGGCTTCAGTACTTTATTTGAAGAATCAAACTGGAAAGGTTGATAAAATTTGAAAGTTACTGTTTTATCAGCTGAAAGTATGTCTTCAAATAGCTCATATTGTTGTGTGAAAGATTCCTTGAGTTCATCAACGGACATACAAGTTTGTGTTGTAGTAAACTAGTTTTAATGGTTACAGCACCGCATAATTGAATCATTATGTCTCATGTTCGAGCTCCACGTAACTTCGATTTGTTATGTTTGAAGCAATTACAAGTTCACCTAGTCTGTGAACGGAACAAAGACGTGTGATCAAAGACCATTATGCTAGCTATTCTGACGCTTCCCATCCCCGCTAACTAGACTGAGAAGTCTAAGTTCAAAGTGGGGAAATATATTCCGTAAGCAGTCAGAAGCACAAGCAATCCCAACAGGTACAAATCAAACAAGTAAATACAACATGAAATTGTCCTTGGGAAACGTTACAAAATAGCATACAACGAACCAATGGCGTTTAAGACCCACCCAAGTGGGAAATACGACGTGAAGGTGAAAACGAGAGCTTTTGGCGCGAAAATAAGGAATTCAAATAAGGCATTTATCAAGAGAGTTTTGAGGATCTAACCTCCCCAATACTATTTTATCAGGGATGCCACTTAACTTTACCTAATACTACAGTTGCTATTGTATTTACTTTTCTTCATTTTCATTACGTCTAGTTTCTTATCTACGTATCTGTATTTTATTTTCATAGTCTACTCTATTATTACCATGGGAACCAGAATCTTTTGAGGATAACGAAAATGATGTTCATAGTAGTATTTCTGAAAGGGAATTAGATGATATGCGTAAATATTTGACAATATTATCACTTAGTAATGAAAATTATTCAATGGATTCTGAATTACAAGAGGTATTTATCATTGATTACCATATCTACCCTTTTTAAAAGTTTTTGAATATCCAGTTTACAAAGACTCGCTAGTTTTTGTCTTTTTTTAAATATTTTCATAGTTGAAATCATGAGTCAATTGAAGCTAGACCACCACGGAAAACCTGGAAGCACTGGACGGCCGTTTCGTCCTGTTACGGGACTCCTCAGCCATGCGCATCCACGATCCTGCCTCGCGAGATTTGAACCCAGGATCTATCAGTCTCGCATGCGAGCGCTTAACCTCTAGACCGCTGAGCCGGCCGACATCCAACGGTGTTAATGTCTAACTTCAACCGATCCATGAAATCGAGCGGGGATCATGGATGCGCACTGCTGAGGAATCCCACAACAGGACGAAACGGCCGTCAAGTGCTTCCAGGTTTTCCATGGTGGTCTAGCTTCAATTGACTCATGATCTTAACTATTGAAGTTAAATATTTTATCCACAAAACCCCTTCTGATATTAAAAATATTTCTATGTTTGTTAGTGGTATGAGATGTGGACAGAATTAAGTGTGTGGATATTTGAGTAAATGGTCCATGTTGGATTTATAGTTTGTCTTTCTTTTCTACTGAGCACTGTACGGTTTAGTGGTTTCTGGAAATCTTCAGCCACTTGCCTTTCTTTATGTTTTACAGGATTATTTTCAGGGCGCTTGTGTAGCTCAGATTTTCTTCAACATGTCATAATTAAAATACACCACACTCGCCCCCCCCCCTTTAAAGAATTCGTTCTTGCGGTAGTTCTGCTTGCCGTGCCATCATGTGAATATCCGAACCGAATACACGGCGTGATGGTACTAGCAAAAATAAGCGGTTTTTTAAAATGATGTAATGTAGATTATTTTGAAGTAGCTTCAGTATACTGCTCGGGTATTAAAGTAACGTTTATGATGGAGTGTTTGTATAATTCATCTTAGGTCATAATAGGATGTCAGGTTTATGGATATTTGATAATCCACAAAAACTTAGTTTTGTTCATCAGGTGCCACAAGTAGAAGATCATCTTATGCTTACGTAAAGAAACATCTCATATTTAGATGAACAGGAAACCCCTTTTACTTATTGTTTCGGAAGAGAAATTGAGAGCTCTAAATTCATCAAAGAAGAAAAGAACAATCAGTCAGTCAGTCACAACGTAGAACTTCGTACGTACGTACATCAGTTCAAGTTGCCATACCACATTAGCACAGAGATGAAGTTGTCGATTCAAATCCCATAGTGGTAGAAGTAGTAAGAGTTTAAGCAGTAATGTGAAGGATTACTGCAGTAGTAATTATAAAAGCCGATAAAAGTAGTATAATAGTGGTCGTAAAGTAAGTCTTGATTTAAAAAAACATCACCTAATGGTTAAAAATAAAGCTGAATTAGAGACAACTAAAGCATTTTATCGGCGTCTCCTTGTGGTTTATTTTCATTTGCCTAATCTAAACATTCTACTCTTTCCGATTCTAAAAAGTGTAGCCCACAGTTTTGTGCAAGATGAAATACTTGTAACTATATTACTTACGTATATTCGTTATAAACAAGTCATCGAACTACTGCATTACACAGCCTTTTCTTTCTGGTTAGCGTTTTTTTAGCGAGTTAGTTTTCTACGGGATAGAGTCGCTAATTCCATGCCCAAACCTCCTCCTTTATCCGAGTTTGGGAACGGCAGTAGTCCCCGGAGGAGGAGCTACAGACGGAGTTATTACATACTCCTTGGGGGTTACAATTCCCATTAATAAATAATAACCATACAATAAAGACATTTTTATCTTTCGTCTTATGTAATTTTATGAATTCTTATATATTTACAGCGAATCAATGAAGATTTTGTCCAGTGGCGCAGAGATAAATCAACATATATAGAAGCTGATGAATTTGCAATTATGCTATGTTTACTCAGGTATGTCATATTGAAATATCATGTTTTGTTTTGCTTGTAACCGATGGGCTCATATTGTTAGCAATCAAAAGTTGACACTTCATTTTCTCCATTACGACATGTAGTGATGTAATCCTACTCACCCCAATAGACTCCCTGTCATTGGAATTGTAAACCTCAAGTTGATGTTTGTCTAGGCTGTCCATTTTTATTAAACTTTGTTTTAGGTATCCTATTACACATGGTCCACCAGGGTATTTGGTACTTCAGTGGTTGCGTCACAGGATTGCGCTGAGCTGTTCGGATTATAGCGTTGAAGCCTATATAGTGTGTGGTTCTCCTATAGGGCGGGATTGAGCTGTACTGTTTGGGTTGCTGCGTGAAAGTCTGGATGGTGTCTGGTTCTCCTGAAAACCAGTGCAAAATTACCCTGACCCATAAGGGTATATTATATAACTGTGAATTACACATAATAATCTTACCATCCATTTATTGAGTACGCAGGCAATATAGTTTTGTTTGGTGACGATACTGAAAAATCTTCTGACTGCCCTACGCAACAATCTAAGCATGTTTGGCTATCTCCAACAAATGTAATCTTTATTTTATTTATTTAAACACATAAACATTGTTACAAGGAAGCACCAGATACATATGCGCCGCACAAATCTCATTCGATTTGTGTGAGGGCTGTAATACTGCTCAGGTGCCCAAACCGAAGTAGGTGGTTTTCTTAAGGGGCCACACCCGGAGCATTTGACCTAAAGATATGATCCACAAGGCAGTGGAACATCGTGAGAAGATGCAGTTCCATGGTAGCCGGTGACCTACGATTGATTCATACGCCATTTGTTCCATCAGTATACTGGAGCCCATGTACACCACTGGTTTGGAATGAGCGTTTTCCAACTCCCCTAGGTGGACTCGCCGTGTCCACGAACGCGGTTAAAGCGCAGGACATTCGCTTTTCGTCCTCTCAATTTCGTAAACAACACCCCCGCCGTGTGAATGTAGTGAGTAGGACTTGCCTGTCGGAGGCTATATACGCGTGACCATATGAGAGCATTTCGAGAGGGGGAGGTGACTCTCCCCACTCTCGGCCGTACCTGGGCATTTGCGGGTAATATCCTCCACAATTAAAGTGGCTCTTTTTCTCTAACTATGCTATACTGAAAGCTAACCACCTTACCCTATATGTGCGGTTATACAAATGTTTTACTGATGGATATCAATCCGTAAATTTAATATATGCAAATGATTTTTTGGAATTATTTAGATTTTATTGTTTAACTTGTGGATTGCAATCACCCACTCTTGAACATTGGTCACATATTGTTGAGTTGGAATCAAAACGAAAGTCAAGAATCGCATTATCCAAGTCCCAAACCTCATAGTACTTAACGAGGATTTAAAAAGCATTTAGATTTAATTATTGTTTGTGTTATTTTTTGATTAATAAAATTCCTCTGTTGCTGTTTATTTATTTAAACACATAGACATTAGTACAAATAGGCACCAAATATAGATGTATCACACATCGTTATTCAAAGTCTGAGGGCTGGAATACTACCTGAGTGCCCAAACAGAAGCAGGTGATTTCCTTAGGTGGCCACTTCTCGAGCCTTTGACCGAAAGATCTAATCCACAAGGCAGTGGAGCAACTTAAGGAGATGCAGCTCTTTGTTAACCAGTGACTAACAGTGGATCAATACGCCATTTATTCCCTCAAGATCCTGGAGCCCATGTGCACCATTAGTTTGGAATCGGGGTTTTCTAGCTCCCCTAGGTGGATACGCCATATCCACCGACCCGGTTAGAGCGCCGGACATTCTCTTTTCGTTCTCTCAATTTCGTAAACAACAGTAATACAGCGAGAAGTTAGTGAGTAGGACTTCCCTGGCATTGGTCGTATATTCGTGCCTATGTGAGAGCATATGGAGAGAGAGAGAGCGGACTCTCCTACCCCCGGCCGTACTAGGGCATTTGAAGGCTGAGTCACGTTTTTCAAACAAACTGTAGTTTAACTGTCAAACAACGAAAACTCAAGTCACTTAGGTTAACTACAACACGATCGCCAGGACTTGGGTCAGCACAAAAGATCAGGCAATGTGGTATTGGTTTTCCTCTACAGTTATCAATTTGATTCTTTTATGATAGAATTCAGATTTTCTCTTTGGGTAAGCATATTTTTGAACGATATTGGCTGTAGGTGAGGCAAATTGGTAGAAATTTACTATTGGGACGAGACGTGGAAATAATTTTAGTGGACCAAAGTAACTATTTCGACTTAAAATTACTACCATGGGAATTACGAATTATGCAACAGTAATGATCTCTAATCTAAGATAACGACAGTAGCAGTTTGAGGTGTCTTCTTAAATTCTATGTTATATGGCAAATTCTCCAAATAGGCAACTATCGGAACATATTTCCACCTTTAATTAAGTTAATAATTTAGACCAGCCGGTCGCTTTTCCAATTCCACAGCAAGAGATGCTCGTGTAGATAGATGGGTTGTGATGACCAACCTCTAAATGTATATGGATTGTGAACACCATTATTCCGATTTTCGCAATAGTCTCCCATGCTGCAATATTGATCTTGATAGTAACTGAGTTGACCACAACTTAAGTATGAACAAGATAAGAATGCTTTAAATAATTAACCATCCATGTATTCGAACCATTATTTGCATCTATGTACAAAAACAGCTTTCATGTCAAGGGGCGCATAAGTCAAACTATGCGGGGTAGTATGATTGGTGTATCGGTTGAATTCTCTCAGATTCATATTAAATCAACATGGCATCACATAAAAAGCAAGCCAAGTTCGTTTACACTGCTATTTCATAACGTTTTGAGGCTACATTAAGACAATTAACTAAATTAAGTAGGTAAATTGTACCAATAGGAACTAAGTCAGATCCAGTCAATAAAGGTCATTAGGATTGTTAATTTAACAATTTAGTGGTACTGTGTATAACTGTAGCGCTGAACATTATCTGAGAGGATAAAACTTCCCAATATACTAAAAAAATTTGGGCTTGGTTCATGGGACTCCTGGTAGAGTTAGTTCGCACAACTCGGTCGGTCATTTATTAGTAATCAACCTAGTGTCTTGCACAAGTGTGTGTTGACCAAAGTTGCCATTCCGCATAACCACAAGATCATTAGCAATGGGAATACTGTAGTAGCAGTGATGGTAAGAAAGACTAAGGTTTGGAAGTTCGGTTCGTTTAGACAGAACTGAAAGGTATGTATTGCAAAATACTGGTAGTGAAAATCTAGAAACAGGTAGAATAAATGTATCTGCGTTACCGTGATTGATTCTGAGCCAAATCGCTCAACGTTGCTGAGCATTTGACATGATAACTGCACAGACCTCGATTGAACAATCTGCATTTACCAACTTATCTTAGACCAACAACCAGGGACCATATAGGCCGATACTATGTTTTGATTTGACACGGTCTGCATCTCTTTAAAGCTTATTCCTACACTAGCTAACATTGCCCACTGAAGTAAACAATCCTCGAACGAAACACGAACAATTATCCGGAAACACTATGGACAAATCTGCAGCCTACATATGCAGGAACAAAGTGTAACGGAAACTTCTAATTAAAGTTTTCTATACAGTGAAAATCTGTATCTGAATACATTGTTATAATGTTGTTAAGACAATATGTATAGCCAGGACGAGAATGCTCATTAGCTATCTTGAATTCATCAACATTTGTTACCGTTGCTCGGGGTATGAAACTTTATATTTATACAAATCACGTATGTGTAGAACTTAATAGTAAACATTCTATGATTACAGTTAGTATTTCTATATGAATTGCTAAGACGATATATGAAAACATGTAATAAAATAGCTCTTAAAAAATATAAACAATAATTATATTTTAGACATCTTATTGGAACAAAGATAAAAGTTGGATTTCATATTCTGGTGCCACATCAATTGAAGTTATTGGTTGCATTGCTTTCTCATATGCAATTAACAGTTCTCGTCTACGTTTCTATATAGAGAGAGGAATACATAAGAGAACGTGGGAGTACAAATGGGTACAAATAATATAGAATTAACGGAATAGCTATCTGTGGTTCTTATTGCTTCACTTTGGGGGACCGGGAAATGCTATCATTATGTATATATAGTACCATGTGCCTTCCGAATACATGTGGAATCGGTCAGAAATCGAGTTTAGACCAGTAAGCTACTAATATACAGATCTATTCATCAACAATGTAGGTTAATACATACTCTGCAGTTCATATTTCATAAAGGATACTCGTATATTACTAGTATTTGATTATAGGTAACGTCAAAGTATTACTAGCAATCCTCATGTTAAACACACAGAATTGGATAAACATAGAAAGTCACATGATGAAGTGGATATTTATCAACTATAGTGGTCGGAACATGTAGCACGTAAGTTCAACAACCACTTTGACGTGGAATATTGACCAGATAAGGAATAAGTTGGAAGGAGGCTAACGACGGCTAAACCAAAACATGATATAAACTGGTTCATGAATTCATTGACTGTTGGATTAGTCCATATTAGTAGACGCAGATTCATTGGCTGGGTTTAGCGTGATTATTGTAATTACTGATTGGAGACATTAGGTAATATGACAAAACGGATCATGACAGTATAAACACATTCACTCCTTTCCTCTTAGATACGGAGTTTTTTAATGATTGTAAACATTTAGTCCCAAGAAGTCATTCATTCTCGAATTATATTGTTTCTGTCCACTATTTTCTATTACCAAAGGCAATGTTACTACTTTCACTACTCTGATTAACCGTCTTGATGATTTTATCCCTGTGTTGACATTGTGTGCAACTTGATTTGATACATATATGCACTAAGTTCTTTATTATTTATGACGGATTTATTCATAATTACATGTATTTTTCAAGAAATACATATTCTCAGAAGCGGTTTTGTGGAGATTTTAGTAATTTTATAGAGTGACAAATCATGAGTCTCTTGAAGCTAGACCATCATGGAAAACCTGGAAGAACTGGACGGTCGTTTAGTACTCTGGCGCGAGACTGGTAGGTCCTCGGTTCGAATTTCGCGGGTGCGGGATCGTGGATGTGCACTGCTGAAAAGTCCCATAATAGGACGAAACGGCCGTCCAGTGCTTCCGGGTTTGCCATGATGGTGGGGGGGCGATTGAATC
This sequence comes from Schistosoma mansoni, assembly GCF_000237925.1. NCBI lineage: Eukaryota > Metazoa > Platyhelminthes > Trematoda > Strigeidida > Schistosomatidae > Schistosoma > Schistosoma mansoni. The sequence continues at coordinate 2,941,071 of NC_031496.1, forward strand.
ATGATTCAACTATGAAAATACTAAATTCTTCACAAAACCCTTTCTGATCTAACATCACAAATTGTCAAGAAATCTTTCAAAAAGTATGATTATCATAAGCATACCTTGACAGCTGATGCTAATTTATTATTAACTTCTTTATTCATAGTCTCTGATATTATAATTTGAAAACTGGTAGTAACACCACTGTTTTCATCTCCTGGAGGATTAGGCGTTGATTTACATGCATGTTGATGAAATTCCGATTTGATTGTCTCCGCACTTGGTAACTTTCCATCATTAATTGGTCCAGTAATACACTTTTTATCATTTTCACTATGCACATTTAACACCTAATTTTTTAAGAAGTGAATCATAAGGAAAATATTATATTTTGCTGTGACAATTTTACAATACCAATCATGGCTCTGCATGATGCGACAAGTGTTAACGGAAAAACTGTTAATATAAATCTGTTATGAGCTGTATTGTGTTGTGTAATACGGTAGAACAAGCCAATGGGCAGAAGTAATCAATGTTTAGTGTAAGGGATTACAAAGTACTTGTATAATTCGTATAAATAGCCTAAAACCACCCACTTGCATCTTGCGATGTATTCTACAATACAAATTGTTTTCGCTTCTTGTCTTTGAGTGTTTTGTCTACGTCGTGCTTTGGATGTGCGGAAATCCCTTCCTTTGTCTGACTGTGGCAGCTTCGAGGTCACGTTCTGCTACATACTAGTTGTGAGTAGCGCTCATCAAAATACCACGAGTGCGATAGGTTTTAGAAAGGTAGACTAGTGATTAAACATCAATTTTTTTTATGACTATTCAGCTTCATACCACGTGCATAAAATGAAACCGATGAATTTTATTATTCAAAGAATAACTACAACACTTGTTTTACAATATTTTGAATGCCAAATCGAAATTATTGATTAATGAAAAGATATGACCAAATATAACTTCTCGCACCTGATTCCCGCTATATGTTTTGACATTTATTTGTATGAAATTATTTGAACAGTATCAGTATGTTGATGATGATGCTTAAGTAGGAGTTGGCTTAATTCAGACCAAAAAGTCAAACCAAAACGGTGCTAGCAATCCAGTGTTATTGTTATCACCACGGTTCTCAACATCATCGTTTATAGTCAAGTAGCACAGACTAGGATCGTAAGTTGCTTTATAGCTGAACATTTAGCCAATATTGGACAAAGAGTTTATGTATAAACAGTTAAGAGTAATATTTCAACCAAATTAAATAAGTTCAGTCTTGTATTGGTTGCTTGAATCTACCCATTGATGTTAAGGGCTGCTAGCCACCACCATCTCATATTAAATAAGTTTAAAATACGTGTTTAGAAGTTCGTGAAGCTCATTCCTTTACTCCAATAATTTCATAACTAAATGGTCAAAATTGCATTTAATAAAGGTTAACTTATTCGTATGATTTCGTTCATTTTTACATAATCAGTATTACTTACTGACCGATTTTGTATTCCAAGAGTGAGTCAGTTATTCAATTATATGCAACGCAGAACCTGAAACATTTGTACCAGTCCGTGTTGTCACACCACATTAGTATATGGCCAAAATTATCAAGACAAATGCCAGAGCAGTTTAAGTAGTAACAGTATCAATGGAAGTAGAAAAGATTAGATGCAGAAAAAAAGATTTCGAGATGGGTTTTTAGGTAAGACAAAGAGTGAATGCATCTGCATCATTGTGAAAGATTTTTAGCCATGTCATCCAAAGGCTTATTCCATTGGTTGTAAAACTCCCACGAACTCTAAACAAGTAGTTTCTACCTGTTTACATGGTTTAACCCGTTTTCCAACGTCTTCATAGACAAGTATCACTTCTTCGTTTGTAGATTTTCTAGTGATGTATAGAAAACCAGACTAGGCTTCTGTTATGGATGATTTTGATTAGTGAATTTCGAACTGTTAAAACCAATGATTAGAACGTTAAGTAGCAGGTGAAAGCAGTGATATGGATGTGACCAAGTGATGGCTACTCACGGGACCGTAAAGTTGACTTGAACTCCCGACTGATTATAAATGAAGACCACTACCCAGATGAATATATTTTTCGTGTAATAAAATACCATGCTTATGCAGAGAATATGAGCACATACAAAAGTGATCGAATACCATAGGCGGTTGGAAGAAATCAGTTTATAGATCACTCACTGTCAGACCAATTTCGACCTGACTGCTAGGCTTATCTTTGAGGACTGTATCAGCTTCATAAGAACTTATATAAAAATCTCATTTAAGGTTTTTGAAGTTCTGAAAAGCGCAAAAATACCAGAAAGAAAATGCATTTAAATGAAATCAAAATTGGTTTGCGATATATAAGTACGGTATAATCTACAGAAGAATAAAGAATGGATGAGTCAATATTATTGTCATCAAAATCCTCTACAATACTAATCAACAAATTCAACCATTAGTATCAGATTTCCTAGGAATATAATACAACCGAGTCTCAGATACCCTTCATTTTTGTTTGGCTGTGTAATTACCAAATAAACCACTAAGCTTTACGCAGCAAACTATTGCACCGAACGACGTAACTCACCTCAATTGAAGAAAGTTGTAAGGATTCCTGAGAAGGTAAGCAATTAGAATCCGATAAAATTCGAGAAAACAAGTTCACACGAGATTTACTGTGTTGTATTGGCTGACAGGATGTTGGTAATTTTGGTCGTTTATCAGCTTGGGAAATCTTCGACTGTATACGAGGAGTAATACGAAATAACCCGGCTAAAAAATTGGGACCGTTTAAAACCATTTCACGATTTAACGATTTTTCGATATTAGTAACAAAGTCCATGACTTTTAGGGAATGGCAACAGTTTTCCCTATCTGCACAATTCTTTAGATGCACTCGACTATTCATTATCGTGCACTACTAAAAAGAAAAATAAAGTTCCTGAGTATGTAACTACAAAGAATTAGTTGGTTCCTCCATAAATTATAGTCTCACCTGGAATGTTTGATAGAATTTCATACCGTTTCTTAATGTTTATTTAGAGCGGTCCACTGAAGAGATCGTAACTAAGGCGAATGTGTTGTTAGCGAGTTGATGTGTGACGAGAAAAATGGGATACTATCAGGGTGTTTGCTCGATGACAAGAAATTTTCCCAAGATATCCTTGTGGGTTACCAAACGGGCATAATATTTTAGTTACTTTTGTGGAATGCATTGGTTAAAAGTGATGCTATCAACTCCCTTTTTTCTCTTTAATTAAACGGAAAGTACTAACTCTGAAAATCATGCATTTTGCACCCTAAACATTCAACCCTTTTTATAAGGTCCGTAAAATATTTCTACCCTTACAAAAAATTGCTACCACCCCTTCCCTACCTCCACTCCTTGACTCTCGAATTAATACCTACTTACCTACTTTTATTAAAGAAAACAATGAATAACAATCATTGATGACAAAAGTCTCATATCACGACAATCTCGGAATCGAAACTAAAAAACATTGCCAAACTATTGAAACAGTGTCCAGAAACTCCTAAATAAATACTGAGACATACAAACAAAATCCCAGATATGTACAAGTGTGAAATATTCGGAAATATGCTCAAAAAAATTTGAGGATAGAAATAAGAGCTTCATATAAAAAGATTATGTTAAGGTTTCCAAACTTTTATATATGCAACAACAAAGCTACTCAGGCTTCTAACCATTTCCTGGGCACGTAAGTGCAATGTAGCCGATATGGAATCCATTTAGTAATTTGTACCAATGCTCGAACATTGTTTCAATGCATACGAATAGGTTTATAGAACTAATTCATCCAAACGGTCATTAGTGTGATATGGAAACTGTATTGATATTGATCTCAAAGAACTTCGAAATCGCATGAATCTGACATTTATTAGTCTTCTCTTGTCTTCGTGAAACATCGAGGTCATCCATCCAAAGATATTAAATGGATCCAGTACATGATATCTATTTGCAAGGCAAACAAATTGTATGAAAAAGTTTTTCAAATATCATTTTCAATCCCATTCGGTTTGTTTTTTTGTCAGCCCCGTAATTTTGTGTTGAACTTCATATCCTCGGACCAAGTTCATGTTTCCTTCGAAGATATTTTAGACTAGAGAAGCAACGCATTTTTTATATTTAGTTAGAAATCAGGTATTTCTGTGTCAATGTATAAATGAGTTCTCCTACAATTAGCTGATTAGTATATGTTTTTGAACTTGTCACTTCAAGTTTCCCTAGAACTGCTTGTATTAAATACGAAGCAGTGAAATGAACTTGAGAGCCATCCGATGAAATTTTCTAATACTTTGCTCTGTAGCCACGATGTAATATAACCTCGGGGTCGAACAAATTTGCGTTCGTTTAATAGTGATTTTTATTCTCGTGGAAATATGAAAGATGATTCAAAAAGGAATCGCAAAGCAAACAACAAAATTGAGAAAAAGTTCGTTAAATGCTTATTCTGTGGTAAATTTCATTTTCGTAATTCATGTGCAGTCCATAATGCTAAATGTTTTAAATGTGGCAAGATAGGACACTTTCAGTCAGTACGCCAAACTTCTGTTCACTTTGCTTCAACTATTACTAAGTCTTAAAATTCAGATCCCAATAATTCCGCCGTTCTTAATGATCATTTCTATTTATCCACCGTTTCAAAGGGTTATGGTCATATTCAAAGGCTATTACATAGATCTTTCATTTCATGACTTTATTGTGGACACAGGTATTATAGAGTCCATTATTTCATTCAAGAACTTGAAATCTTTAGATCCTAACGTTGTGGTAAGACCCACTGAAATCTCAATATTGGGCATTACTGAACACAGATTGTCCATACGAGGAGTCTGTGAATTGCCAATAAGAGATGATAATTCTTCATATATACCTTGTGAATTTTCAGTTAGTTAGGCAGGACTGTCAATACTGGGTTTAAAAATCTGAAAAGGCTTAAAGTGGAATTGTCTTAACTGGTTTCTAAAGAAAATTCCGATGCTGTACTTAAAGATTTGATAGCTGCATGTGTTGAGATAATAAAGTCCTTGGCAAGACTCACATGTTGGTGGCCAGAGATAAATTCAGATGTATGTCGCACAGCAAACGATTGTGAGAAATGTCATAAGCTAAAAGTCAGCCTTCGAAGTGGACTCCATGGCTAGTATATTCTGAGGCCTGGCAGAAAACTCACGCAGACTATTGTAGTCCATTTCCTCGCAAATACTATACACCTGTAGTTATTGATTCTTTTTCTAAGTGTTCTAAAGTTTTTTCACAAATTCATCAAATTTCGACTTCCCAATACAAGCATTAAGGAAGGTGTTTAGTCGAGAAGGGGTTCCCACTGTGTTAGTGACTGATAATGGCTCTTATTTCGCTGCGGATGCATCCACTAACCGGTTGAATGGTATAGGGTGCTCCCTTGCACCCTTGTTCTGATGGTCAGGCAGAAAATGTTTGTCAGGACATTGAAAACTGCCATTGATTTTATTGCTGCTTCAACACTTAATGAACTGGAGAGGGGAGTAGATACATTTTGTACTTCAATATAGAAATGCTAAACATTCTGTGACGAAAGAGACTCCATCAAACGTAATAAAAGGAAGAATTCTTCGTTCGAATACGAGGCGTTTGGAGTCTGCAGAAGTTACATGTTATCGTGGGAATGATCTTCGACCAGCCAGGAAGATTGTGGTGAAGAATGTTGGAAAATCTATGGTGCGAATTCCAGATATCAATGACTTGAGTCACATGATGGAATACCTCGAATTATATATCAGTGTGTATCCCCAAATACTCACATACAGTAATCGAAGCGTGAGATTTGAGAAGAGAATGTAAATTGGGAACGTGAAATCGGTTATAACATTGTGACGTAAACACCCAACATTATTTCGTGGGACAGGATAGTGTTGGATAGTCTATGATGCAAATTCTAAATATCAGTAGTTTCACTACACAACCGACATGATGATTGTATACAATACCTGGAATCGGGTGAGTCTGTTCCAATTTCGGTTGTTAATTCTAATACTAACGAGTGCATTCCAGATAATACAGGGTCTACATCCAACACTCTGTCGGAGAGATGTAGGATAAACTTAAGAAAACGTACAATCGATTACAGACACTTACACTCCAATTTAGTCTGTGGCCGACATGGTACTTGTATAAAACAATGATTTCTTTGTATTGATGACTGTTTCGATTTTGAATTTCAAATACAGTTCATTCGTCGGTGCTCATCTAATACTCCTTGATTAACATAATTCAAATACTTCAAATAATCACAAACAAACAATTCAGCCTCACTTCTCATCTTATTCATAACCTTGTCGACTGACATAAAAGTGTAAAAGAATGTAAGTATAATAATAAGGCTATACTCACGTTCTGTGGGAGTCATTTTCACAGTGGTTTCTTGATCATTGCTCCCATCATTAGGGATCGATATCTTAGTGCTTGTTCGGTCATCTTCTGGTTGTATGATTTTATTGTCTTCTGAGATTGCATTGACAGTATCTTCTTGCCCAACGACCGGTTGTTTTCCGAGAGATGGATCATTATTTGTGACTTTTTCTTCCTGTTCAGCTGATTTATTAGAAAAAAACATCACTTCAATTACATTCATAAGGGCTACATAATCTACGTTTCTAGAGTAACACAGATGTTTGTCACTGCTTATCAATTTCATCGACCTTGAAATAATGTAGTGTTTATAGAAACCACTGATTACTTTGTATTGATGACTGTTTGGATTTCAAATTCCAAATACAGTACATTCGTTCGTGTTCATCGAATACTTCTTGATGAAATTGCGTTATTGCTGGGATTGCTAGTTTATACTATAATTCAAATACTCTTGAACATCACATCGGCGTCGCGATGGAGCCTGTGATGGGACGGTTGGATATACATTCGGATTTTAATGCTTTTGAGGATTACATGGAGAGGCTGGAAATGTGCGCTATGACTGAGGAAGATATTAAGAATTTTAATATTGTGGCTCATTTCCTTATGTTCATGTGGAAAGAAGCATACAGGTTAATAAAGACTTTGACATTTCCAGACAAACCGATTTCACTCCCTTATGCAACTCTCAAGCAACTACTACTGAACCATGTAGAGTATACAAATTTCGAATGCGGCAAAGGAGAGACATTCGATGAAATGACTCGCCAGAACATCAAGAATTCCACTACTTTACTACGTCGCCTCAGTCCACCTGAAATAAATCTCGTATTGATCCGGCAGTACAGTTAGAATGTATTTGGAAAATGGGTTATTTGAACCTCCTAATAACTCTATACATCCCAGAAATGATCTGTAACTCACTATAGCTGAGTCACACATACGTGGACTTCTTTTGGGTATCAAATAGTAAAAATTTCTATTCGAAATTCATCTGTTAATACTATTTTTTGATTGAGGTTATGAGTAGATCAATATTAGGCCACCACTGAAAACCTCTGAGCACTGGACGGCCGTTTTGTCTTAATATGTGACCAATCCACGATATTGGTTGGAGTTAAACATTAACACTGTTGAATGCCGGTCAATGGTCTAAAGGTTAGGCGTTCACGCGTGACATTTGAAGGTCCTGGGTTCGAATCCCGTGTGTGTGGTCGTTAATTCATACTACTGGAACGAAACGGCTGTCCAGTGCCTACACGTTTTCAACAATGATCCAACAGTGATCGATTCGTGATCAAAACTCAACAATATCCACAACCCTACAGTGACACAAATCATCCATCTGATATAGGGTATTCATGAATAATCCACTTTCCCAGCACTACATACAGAACTTCTTATTCGTAATGTTACTAATTAGATTTTTTGACAAAATGTGTACAAAGTTACATGGACATGCATTTCATCTCCAGCAACTGGAGTCAAAGACATGTATAAGTTCGTTCGAATGTTCATGACGATACAAAATAGAACTAAAACAATCTATTTACCGAGATGATAACAAAGGTGTTTATCTGATAACTGTGAAACTCACAATGAAAGGGACTTCATTATAATGGTGACTATACGGTATTAGTTTTAAACCTAGTCTTATGACAGGACAGATTAACACGAAATTATAGCGGAAACTTAATCGTAATAAAAAATCACGTTTTACTGAATGGTATTAGTCAATATTTGGATAACTATAAAATTAACCAACTTGACAGTTTAAACGAGGTTTTATATATAGGCGGAAATGTGCAGCTGACATCGAGTTTCAACATTGAAATGTATAGCAATTTCGTCATATGATCGTTTAGGAAATATTTATAAATAACCTAATTATAAAAAGTTCGTCGTATAACACAAGATACTTATTTCCCTATTACTCGTTTACAAAGAACATTGTATGACTTAGTGTATTACAAAATTTAAATATGCAAAGTTCTTATACTCTCAAAGAACCGTTACCAATTTTCGTAACCAACAGCATTTACAGGCGCATGAGCTCATCCATTCTCTCAGAAAACAGTGAAAATATTCTAGAATACCTCGGACATAGTCTCAAGCTTAAGAAAACGGAGGAAGATAATTCAAAGATGGATAGCTAATGGCTAAGAGATATTGCAACATGTAGTGTTCAAGAGTTGGTACTGATGCACATTTCCTATACACGAAACCAGGCTGGCAGACAGAAATAGCAGAGAGTAAGGGATAATTCATTGAACACAACTAGATCCACAGTGTGTATACATTTATATACATATATATCCTTTAGAAAACTCAACTTTGTGTGCTTTACCTATCATCACGTGCAAATAGAAGCCAGTCACGTGTACATACCGTTTGGTGATTTCTGATTGGACCACTGCATCAAGAGGTTTATCAGATCATAAATAAGATAGCTTAATTGATACAACCACAAACTGAGTTCCAGTTTGTGTTAATGGCTCAGTAAATTGTTCTTCTTTTGCTAAACGTATTTATTAGGCACTATGACCCTTCAACATTTAAATCATTACAAGCATAACACAAAGTTATAAATACAATTTAGCAATTGTTCTTCCTATCTTCTATTTTTAAGTAACCATAGGATCTGAGATAAAGTACTTTGTTTGTTTAAGCTCACAGCGTCTTATTATTTTTTTGAATGGAGTCTATGTATTCATTTATTTATTTGAACACATAAATATTGATACAAGGGGGCACCAGTTATATATGCCCCACACAAATAATTGTCATTTCATTTAATTATGAGGGCTATGATACTGCACGGGTGCCCAGACCGAAGCCGGTGGTTTTCTTAAGGGGCCACACCGAAGCCTTTGACCTAAAGGTTTGATCCATAAGGCAGTGGAGCATCCTAAAGAAGTGCAGTCACACGATTGGTTCATACGCCATTTGTCCCCTCACGATCCCGGAGCCAATGTGCACCATTGATTTGGAATCGGGGTTTTTCACTTACTCTAGGTGGACTTTCAGTGTCCACCAACCCGGTAAGATGGCCGGACATTCGCTTTTCGTCCTCTCAATTTCGTAAACAACACCCGCAGCACGAGAAGGCAGTAAGACTTCACTGGCGAAGGCTGTATACGCGTGGCCGTATTCATTGTAGATATGAAATCATAATCTATGAAACCAATTACAATTTGACTACGATGTACCTCAAAGTGTACAAAACTGAAGCCAAACTTTTCATACAATAAGCAAATATTTTTCACAACAAGAAAGAAAATAGAAATCGTATATAGACAATATCAACACTAAGTTGTATATTTTCAAGTGGAAGTCATATTTGGTTTAGTTTATTTTACATATCAACATTGATATAACTAACATATCTATACAATAATGATATACATACATATGCGTATCTATACACAAGGAGCAACCATTTGACGAGCAATCAATGATAATCATAACAGTCTATATAAACAATTTCCAGGTAAATAGTTGATAATTGTATACATTTACTGTAAATAATAGTAAATGACCATACTCCATGGAAACTTCAACAGAAGAAAGGGAGGGGGAAGGGAATGAGTAACTGTAATTTCTGATCAATAAGATTGAAGACAACAAAATATAAAAAAAACTGTCAAAAGTATCAGAAAAGACAGTTCACATTCATCATAACTGGATCATAAGTACTCGACAACGTACAATATAATGGCAGTAAAGCCTTGAATACTAAGAAATATCCAAAGCTTCTTTCAATTCAATCATTAGTTTCCAATCTTCTTTTTTCAAATCAGAACGGAAGTATTCTTTCATTACATCGATACTTTCACGACTTATCTGAAAAAAGGAAAATAAATAGAAATGGATAAGATAGCATATATTTAAACTTATATCAAAAGGTTAGTCAGTCAGTCAGTCACAGCGTAGAACTTCGTACGTACGTACGTACATCAGTTCGAGCTGTCATACCACATTAGCACAGAGATGAGTCAAAAGGGATTCTTAGGAAAAAAAGGATACATACCTTTGAAACTAATAAATCATTTAAATCAAAATGTCGTCCATATAATTTTGGTGTTTCACCATCAGTTGGATCATACGTATACAACTTCCATTCCAGTACGTGCTTCATCAACTGGTTTATGATTACTTTCAATTGAAAATATACGTCCTAAATGAACACATTCACGACTAGGTACACATATAGGTGTACCAACACGTACTATACCAGCTTCAACACGAACACCAATAACAATTGGAGCACGTTTATTAAATATCATTTCAGGTAATATACGTAATTTACAAGGGAATACAGCTAAATCACGATGTTTACGTTGATTTCCTGTCTTCAAATCATCCCTATAATAAATAATAATAGAATCAATGATTAGCTTTGATAAGTAAACGTATGATAAGTATTTTGTATAATCAATCAACCTATATTAATGACCATCAAACCTAATATGAATGAAGGGATATAAATTACTTGGTCGGTTAAAGAGCGGTTAGACTAAAAGCAGCAATCCCAATGTTCTAAGGCGAAGTCGTACTGCTGACTGTACAGAGGTGTCACGGCAGTAAAGTGTTTCCTTAAGACAACAAGCATAACAGAGATGCTGCCTTTCCACAAGGAGGGGTGGGGTTAGAAAAAGTCAACCCTAAAAATGAACACCTCACCTTATCTCATGGATGTCCGTCTCCGGTGGTAAGATACCAACAAGTACGGAGCTAACACAAAAACTACCAACAGAAAGGTCGTGTGACCGACCTCAAGCAGTTGTCCCTTGGGCACTGCGGTCACGCTAGGCCACCATGGAAAACCTGAAAGCACTGCTGCTGAGGAGGAGTCCCACAATAGGAAGAAATGGCCGTTCAGTGCTTCCAGGTTTTTCATGGTGGTCTAGCGTCAATTGACTCATGATTTCAACTATTAAAATAAATTTGTTTATTTATGTTTAAGTTTTGTCTTTGATCAACATCGTTTGAAGGAGAACTAGTTGCCCTAAATAGGCATTTATTGATTTACTTCGAAACTTACAGCAATTGTCTAGTATATAAAGTAGATTGACGCAATCTCTATTTATTTCACATGATCATTACAAGGGAAAAAAGAAGGTACACTTCTAAATTCCGATGTACATAAGAATAAAGGATTAAGCAGTATATGAAGTGAACAGGTCTTAGTTCGTTACATTCTGACTGATCAGCTGCTTAAAAACGGCAACATTACAACATGAAAAATAGAGTAGTAGTATATTATTGATATGACGAACCGACATCAGTTATAAACCAGGAAGCAGTGGGTGGCTGTTTCGTCTTAGTATGAGACTCCTCAGAACTGCGCACCCATGATCACATTAGGGATTGAACCTAGGATCTTCAAGTTTCGTAGATAGAGTTTACCTCTAGACAGCTGAACCAAAATCCAGTGATGCACATCTAAATTCAATCAATCCACAGTATTGCACAACTATCTTCTTTTGTCTTTGGTGAGTAACTTTCTCACACTTAATACGTTCGGACTACAATGGTTACAACTTCTTACTAAAATTCCAGAGTTGCCTGCTGAAATGAGTCAATAGTAAGGGGATGATAGTATAATAACGTTAGTCTGCCTTTATACTTTGATTTTGAAATGTTACAAATTATAAGCAATGGATTAGAGGATCCAACAATGTAACAATAAATGCAGTCTTCTGACCACTATAAGCAACAATGCAGACATGTTCCCCCTCGAAATGCAAAATGTTACTTCAAGATTGGGTTGCATCCACACCTGAACTAATGATAGGGAGTGAAGTAGTTGAGCGTGCTGACCGCTTCACTTATCTTGAGAGTCTCATCAGCCCTTGTGGTCTGGTGTTTGACGAAATTTCAGTACGGATACAGAGGGCTTGTCTAGCTTTTGCCAACATGCGTCATTTATGGTGTAGGCGAGATATCCGTCTACCAACCAAAGGACGGGTTTACTGTGCAGCAGTTCGTTTCGTCCTACTTTATGGCAGGGAAACATGGTCGATAAGAGTATAGGATATTCGTAGGTTACTGGTATTCAATCATAGGTGTCTTCGAAGCATTGCTCGGATATCCTGGGACCACTGAGTAAGTAATACAGTTGTTAGGAAACGGGTACTAGGTAAGGATGGCAAATCGATTGATGAAGTAGTGAAACTTTATCAGTTGAGATGGCTGGGACACGTGTTACGTATGCCAAACCACCGAATGCCCCGATGTGCGATGTTTTATGGTGTAGGAGTAGGTTGGAAGAAAACTAGCGGCGGCCAGACCAAAACACGACACAAATCCATGAAGTCACTGACAAGTGGACTGAGCCATGTTGGTAGGTGTAAACTACCTGGTTGGGATTCGCGAGATAATAGCAATCGATGGTAAGAGACCTTGAATGACATGGCTCAAAATTGTTTGCAATGGCGAAGGTGCATTCACTCTTTGTGTTCTACCAAATTCTAATCTTCCGAATTCCTCATGTCTCTATCATCTTTCTCTTTCCAAATTTATTTCACCGTATTATACTCCTTGAATAACATCTTCAAACCCTAATCTTTCCGATTACTGCTTACACTCTTACTACTTCTACCACTATGGGATTTGAATGGACAACTGGATCTCTGTGCTAATGTGATATGGCAACTTCGACTGATATACGTACGTATGAAGTTCTACGTTGTGACTGATTGACTGACTGAACAATAAACTCACAATTGTCTCTGTATAGAATTCCGTTCTTGTTTTCTTTTAAGTTAAGAAAATAAATGAACTACTAATATTTGCAAGAAAAAATTTACAAAATAGCTTGCATATATGCATATTTGAAATCATGAGTCAATTGAAGCTAGACCACCATCGATTAAGTTGCTCTGGCGCGAGGCTAGTAGGTCCTGGGTTCGAATCTCACGAATGCGGGATCGTGGATGCGCACTGCCACTGAGGAGTCCCATAATAGGACTAAACGACCTTCAAGCAGTGCTTCCAGGTTTTTCATGGTGGTCTAGCTTCAATTGACTCATGA
>NC_031496.1:2956649-2980191 GCF_000237925.1 Schistosoma mansoni
ATACTGAAGTCTCTCAACACTAATCATGAATTGGGTTTGAGGTATAGCGACAGTTTAAACGTTTTCCAGAACACTGAGTCTCAAGTGTGAAACGTAAGAAATCTCATTGGATTCATAATGATGAACGTCAATAATATGGAATGTTGATTATTATAATGTAAAAAGTGTGTCATATGCATCTTTGAGTATGGTATTCGAGTTCACAGTAATTGCAGGCATAATGATTCGATAAAGTTTGAAAGTATTCAAAGAAGATTCAGTAAATCTGTTTCGGGGTATTCTGACAGTAAGGATTACCAACAAAGATGTCAAACAACTCAAATCAAAACGTCTCGGGATAAGGTGCATTAAGTCAAACCTTATCTTTATCTACCCACTTATGAATGGTATTTCTTACTCTTCGGTATTTGTCTTTTCATACTCCATCATATCATCGCACCATCTGAGCAATAAAGAGAAAGTTCTATGGATTTCGAGAATCTACACAAGCTTACGTCAGAACGTCTTCGTTTTTCGTTATTCAACCACGTGAAACAGACTCTCAGTAAATCCCTGTTGCAGGAAAACTATGATCTGGTTCAAAAGTCTCTTTATTGACGGTGTGTATCACATATTGAAACGCGCATCAAACTGGATTCCACTTCTATCCACTATCCATCAATGTTTATAAAGCTTGTGACTTCAGGCAATATCGAGGCAGTCCGCATAGGACGCACATATGCCAATAAGAGACTGATTAATTGCAATCCAAAATAACAATGGAAAGATACAATTAAACAACAATAGGTGAATATACTTTATTGAAATAAATGATAAGTGAGACTATAATTTATGGATGACCTTTGAGTGACGCGAAAGTAACCTTGATTCAACAAACCAAGAATGATGAACGAACTGATAGATCTACATACTTTAACAATCACGGTAAAGGAGAATATATGTGGCAGACAGATGTACTGCACAACAAGTTATATGTATCGAAACACTTTAAGTAGTAGATTCTTATGATAAATACTATTTAGTTCTACACACTGGGACCTTCTTTCCGAAGTGAAGTTAGACAATGACTCGTGAAAAAAGTGCGGCAACAAAACCATAAGATATATTATTTGAAGTAAGTGAGAACGGAAAGGTAGATAAACATCCTGTTGATGAGATCATGTTCTACATTGTAGGGATATGACGTTCAAATGAATTCCAGTTTTTAAGTCTAGGTAAAGTCGGACAGATCATATGCTGTTGTAAGTTTACAAATGAGAGACAATTATGGGTAAGTCTTTATGGACTTATCATTCACCTAGTCAAGGCAACCATCCAAATTCCCCTGTTTAGGCTAGTCCAGCCATCTACATTAATTCATCATCTAAAACAAGGAATATTTGAGCGAATAATTTCTTCCAATAGCTTGATCATCAGACTCGAAAGTTATGTATTTATAACTACCATATTGTAGGCCCCCAAATGCCCTGGTACGACCGAGAGTGGAGAGAGTCCGCTCTCCCTCTCCAAATGCTCCCACATGGCCACGCCTATATAGCCTCTGTCAGGTCTCAACGTCTGAAACGTTTTTGAAGAAAGGGTAGTAAAAATCGTTGTAAGTTGGTGTTATGACCAATATAGTAAAATCATGTCAATGTAATACAAGACGGAAATATTGTGTCGGATTAATTGTAGGAACCAAACGAACATATTTAAAAGGGGGAAATGTTGTCAGGGTAATTGTGATACGAAAATCGTATGACAAGAAATATGATTATTCAATTAAGAATGAGGTAGGGGAGAGATAAATATAAGAGATTTGGCTGACAGTTTAGGAAATGTGTCTTAGAGGGTCAATATAGCTCTTCCAAATACATAGGTCTTGTGGTGGTCGATATTCGATATTACCCCTAAACTTCGTATATTGTTCGTCTTGATAACCGTTACTCGTTAACGTCCTAACGGTGTATAAATCAGAAGACGAATACGAAGGGTTGATTTCGTTTATTATTGGACCACACACAGATATCCAATATTACAGGCACGTTAAGCAAGCATGAAGGAGCAGTGCCGTAAAGCAGGCGAGTGAGGGAGAGTCGAATGAGCGAGAGATCAATCGATCAAGTAAGCGGGTACAGTACAGTGCAGTGAACATGACTAAGATGTACATATATATACAAATGGAAAAGCAGGAATCATCGAATCAATTAAGCGATTAATAGTAAAGCTAGCAGAATGAATACATGCGTAGGCAGTAAGCAATGCTCAAGCGTACATAATGAAGGTACAATAGTATAAATAGGTTGTTGTTGTTGTACGAATGACTGTCCGTCAAATAAGTTAGCAAAAGGGCTTATCCAAGTTAGATGTAAACAAACTCAATTTTATGTGAGCTGCTCCAGTCTCATTTTCTTGAGTTGATCCTCGATTGTTTAATATAGAAACAGATTTAACCCACTCAATTTAGTAAATAGTTAAGAACTTGATATAAAACAGGGAATTTGCTGTCTCAATTCAGAGTTCACTACCTAACAGGTGAAAAAGTAAAACACTTAATAAATTTAGTGACCAACTTTCTTAACCATGCTAGTACATCTTCATGACGGAGCAAGCAAAAGGTCCTCTGAGCACGGCCTATGTAACTAGCTTTTGGGAATAAGACCTCCCACTCGATCTACATCATCTTTCTTTGCATAGATAGTTGGTCAAGAGTATAAGCTTACATCGGTGGACGAGTCATCATAGCACCATACATAATACGGCTGTTCCAATTTCTGGTGTGACAAACTCCCACTGGTTGCTGACTTGCTCGTCGTTTTAAATTTTTTTAATAGGAATCCAAACTTCTACTGGCGGTAATAGATTTATAGAACGAAAGACATTCACAATGTTCCCAGTTATTGTGTCTTAGCTAGTGACAGCTTTTTGTATTCTTAAAACTATTTGTCTTTCTAATCAGTAACTAAGTAAATGCTCATTAGGAAGAAATGAGTTTTTACTTTTTCCCAGAGATTTGTTGTATGACAGAATCTATCGTCTAGTTTAAATGTCGCTTTATTGAAGAGATCTAGGCTATGGAACTGCACAGTGCCTTTCCAAGACTAAGTTCGCGCTCCCTTTTTATTCTTGGTTATATGTCCGGTAGCTCGAAATGGAAACGTTTGTTTCTTCAATGCAGTAAGTTCCGCAACAAGCTACAGACAAGAATTTTAGGGATCCAACTTAAGAATGGATGGGTAACGAACACTACCCTTGACGGGATGTGCTAGCATATTATGCTTTTTGAAAAGAAGGATTCTCAGCTTTCATATGGCACTAGGCAGTAACTTGTCAACCATGCAAGATTCTGTGTAGTAGATAAGGAATCGTATTTGAATCACACTGAGTATTAGCTCATTCTTTTTGACCCCGATTGTTTCTTGAGTCACATCAGCTAGTTATTATCTTAATTAGTATCACTGTTTTTAACGATTTCTGCTTGTCATTGTAAATCTTTTCCGTTGTGCTGTGTGGGCCACTTCGACTGTTTTTACATTGTTGATAAGTGACAACGAATCAAAATTAAATAATGGACAATGTTAGAGCGCAGTAACTCAAAAATCTTCAGGCAAAATAAGAGTACCAACTTGACATCAGTCGACTGCTATATATCATAACTTATGAGCAACATTTCATTGAGCACCGTTTAATAGTCATATAAAAAATTATTTATTAATTTAAACATAAATATTCACACAAAAGGGCACTGAATACATATGCACCGCACAAATTTCACTTGATTTGTGTGAGGGCTGTGATACTGCCCAGGTGCCCAAACTGAAGCAGGTAGTTTTCTTAGGGGGTCACACCCGGAGCCTTTGACCTAAAGATCTGATCCACAAGGCAGTGGAGCATCGTAAAGAGATGCAGTCACATGGTAGCCGGTGACCAACGATTGATTCATACGCCATTTGTTCCCTCAGGATCGTGGAGCCAATGTGCACCATTGGTTTGGAATCAGGGTTCTCCAACTCCCCTAGGTGAACCTTCCGAGTCCACCAACCCGATTAAGGCGCCGGACATTCGCTTTTCGTTCTATCAATTTCGTAAACAACACCCCCGCCACGGGAAGGCAGTGAGTAGGACTTCCCTGGCAGAGGCTTTATACGCGTGGCCATATGAGAGTATTTCGAGAGGGAGAGCGGACTCTCCACACTCTCGGCCGTACCAAGGCATTTGGGATTATCAGAAAGGTGAAACACCACCTACACATTTTAGAAATAATTATCTTGCAGGAAAATATTGGTTGTTAGATTTATATGTACAAATAGATAGGTGGGGATTACTTGATATTTACATCCCTTCATACATATATATATATATATATATATATATATATGAAGTGGGAGGACTTGCAATTTCTTTTTGATAAAGTTGGTCACATGTAACAAGCACTGAAGACTTACAAACTCACTAACTGATTCACTACTTTTACCTACGACCCTAGGTTTAAACTCAGTATATCTCACTCGATTGTCTCATCATCCGTGAGCAATGTTTCAAAGGCACTTAAGATCAAATACATGAAGCCTACAAGTTCATTATTATATGCCATAATCTTATGATCGTAACACAATACAGTGGATTGTTGAACAGGATACTCGTCTCTTGATTGGCTACGGAACATCTTACTTATACGACAAGTGACACAATCCGAACAGAGTGAACTTTCTAGTTCTATGACGAAATTATAGCAGCTACTAGCCAATCAGGTCTGACGAGACAAATAATTAACTGTTTAAAGATCCCCATCATAATTAAAGATTGGTATTAATATTAATTTATCTAAGGTAATAATCTAAACAGTGGCCAGGTTGGGGGGGAGGCAAAGTACATCGTCTTAAGTTAAAGCATGTGAATTTAGGATTGTCAAACAGAATAGAATAAAATTGTTAATGTTGATATGACTTATATGGAATGTTAGCTTGAATTAGCTTATATGTTAAGTGCAAATTTACGATTCGAGATCAGAATAAATGTGTCAGATAAGGTGAGAAAAATAATAGTGCAATTACAATCCCACCAAATGCTTAATGGAAGACTATATTGTGTAATAAGATGGGATGAACGTTAAGTAAACGAACCACGTATTAGGGAGATTAATAAGGACGTTTAACCAATAGCAATGGTAGTAATGATAATAATAAAATTATTGCTTAATTGACCTTGAAGTTCAGTCAGTCAGTCAGCTACAACGTAGGACCAGGCACACATATGCATCGGTCCAAGTTGCCTTGACCTTGAAGTTAGCCAGGGGAGGAGAAGCGGTTGAAGTTATACCTTTTGTACTCATAGCTAAGGTTTCTTAATCCGGATGGCTAGTGCTTCAGTCTTTTGAAGGACTTTAAGTTTGACAAGCTTTGGCGAAAAAATTACTGACCCGATAAATAATTGAAAAGGATTGGTTTATATTGCACTAAGACTAATTTGCACTAAATGGGCCAATATCGAGCTGTTCACTTTCTTCATCACACATCTGCTTAACCACACTGGGAGGTGTTTGCGAGTACGAAAATGTAAATTCCTAGAACTTCGATCAATATAACTTGCGCCACAGGAGCAGTCCAACTGATTAATACAAAATGAGATGGTCATTCATTTTTTAGCCTAAGTGTCAAAATTGTGCGTGTAGAAAACACTAATCGTAGTTTATCGGTGTTGAAAGATTTCTGATTGTTCTGCGTAATCTCTGAGTTAATATTTCGCTAGACGCATCCCCTCTGAATTGTAGGCGCATGAACAGGGATTTCTTATTCACAGTTATTACTTCGTCTATTCTCACATTCGTGATCATATATTGAGTTGAGAACTTCCCAGGGTATCCGTTCTCCCTAAAAGTATTACGTAAAGTGTTTAGCTCTTCAAATATATCCGTAGAACATATAGTGCGTCTTCGGTAACTAACAGTTTTGATCACGTTTCTCTTATACTATAGAGGTACAAAGCCAAGGAAATATGTGTACTGCTCTGTCCAGCCATTTTTCATGTTTAAATTCCTTTTTAATGATCCATCAGCGCTCTCGGTTAAGAGGACGTCCAAAAAGGCGATTCCATGATCACTCTTCTTCAGATCTAAACTCAATGGCTGAATGTACTTCATTCAACTGCCTAAGAACCTCTTGCTGTGACGTATTATCTTTACAGAAGATGAACCTATCATTCATATACCGACAGTAAAATGTGAATTTTTGAATTATCTTTTTGAGTGGAACATTTCCTAGTTTGACTGGAAAGATGTCAGCTAGTATAGGACCCAGTGGTGAACCCATTGCAACACTATCCTGTCGTCGGATTATTAATTTGGATATTTAATTGTAAAATCTGAAGAGAATTTGTCGAAGAGAATATTCTTCGTTCAAATACTTAACTCCTTATTGTCAAACCGGGTGCCTATACAGACCAATCTTATAGCAACGTCCTGAATCTGGAAGGTGAGAGAAGTATCGCACACATTCTTGCATTGTTACTCAAGGCGTTCAGAAGACGATCTTTTGTTAATGTTTTCACTAAACATATCTACGTCGTCCATGTTACTAAATAAGTTTACAGGAAGGTGAATAGTCACTCTAAAGTCAGTGTAATTTCTAGGAAATCAGTGGCAAAAACTAAATAAAAGTGGATAGCGTACAGGCCTAATGAATACCATTTGGGGTTACCTATTCTAATTACAAATCACCATAATTTTTGATCGGCATAAATCTTCTGAAGATTGGTCTTTACGTCAATAAATATAATTCAAACCGGGTGTCTACTTATATCTGTTCCCAAATCTACCAAACGGCAAAGTTTCGATCAATATATCAGCAAATAAATCTTAAAATAACTTGATTCTCCCTGACATTTTGTCCCTGAGCTGCAGCTTAGCGTCGGATGACTACGGCGACCAAAACCTTAGGTTATATGTGGTTATCAAACGAGGATGTCTGCCCCTTCTTATGCTGGAACGATTAGTGATCGAGTAGTGAAAAAGCTCGTTAAATGTCTAGCATTGGAGGACCGTGTTTGTTAAAAATACAGAGCATTTAACGATAGCTAGTGTGGAGAACTCATCAAACTGATGGACTATAAGTAGTTACAGCTTGAAAGGATAAAATATCTAGTTGTCAGTCACAAGTGTTATTTTTCAGTCTAAACAGTACCTTGGTTGGAAAAAATCTCAATAAACTTCCGAAACAGACTACAAGTCTGTGCTCCCTAGTGACTGGTTCTCAGACAGATTTTCGAAATTTTTGTGAGTTGTGAAGCAGTTAACCGCTAGTGGCGTTGAACGATTGTCCAATTGATCGCAAGTCGTTTGAGGTTATACGGATGAATTAAAGTATCCTAGCTCAATGTTATAAGAGTTCTGAGCTTATCACGAAAATTAATATTTCTTTTCGAACCCCGACAACATTGTTGATGCGAAATCCCAAGGAGTCCCATACAGAAATGAAATAGCTTCCCAGTACTTCCTGGTTTTCAAAGGCATACCGAATAACGAACATACCAGTGCGTACATGTCTACTAAGTTGCGTCTATTAGTGAAATAACATAATACAGAAACTAGACCACAAACATACTTAAATAAAACCCAACACGCCTCCACATATACTTGAGAATAAATAAAACATTATTCATCAACTTTATAAAATCTTATTGATAGGGATGTAAATAATTAACATTTTACTATATTACATGAAACTGTACAAGGATTTTAACTTGAAATATAAGTCAAGAAATATGAACTATTTACAAAAATATTTAGTCAACAATTAGATGTTGAATCTGGTTCACAGGTAGGAGTTGACACAGGATCCACAACGGCGATAAGTGGAGAAACACTGGGTAAGACTGTCGGACTTAAAACAGTGCTAGAGGCACATATATGTCTGCTCATCGGGGAACTCCCCGTAGTGAATGGAGTGCCTACATTATAAACTGGTGTCTGTGGAAGATAACACACTGGTGGAGGCTCCCGACCATGTGGACTGTGAGGTGAGTTAAAACTTTGCCAATTATGTACCTCAGAACGGAAATCATTGCGAATGGATGCCGGAGTTGCTCCGTAGGACTTTGAACATAGGATTATTTTGCGCCGGAATGGTTCATTAGGCCTAGGATCTTTGATAGTATCGAAATAAGAAAACCCAAGATCTACTAGTAAAGGTTCAAGATTTGATGGATTGATTTTCAAAGTTTCATAAATGGATCTGTGTTTAGCCTGCTAAATAAACTTTACAAAGTGAATGCTTACCGTCAGTCGGGTCCTCTTATATGATGATTTGGGTTGTGGCTCAAGAATTAGGTGTCCACCTGGTTTAAGGCGGTTGAAGGCACGTCTAAAGAACCTCATAAGACCAGGATCACCATGATTAAGATGAATCCATTTGGTAACACTGAAGGCCATGATTGTATCATACTCAGGTTCATCATTCGTAGTTGACTCATCAATCCAATTAGCAACTTGGAAGTTAATTTTTTCATACCTGACATTAGATTCTATATCCCAGCGTAATTTCTCTCTTTGCATACTTTGGGCGTTTGCAATTAATTCAGCATCACAGTCAAACGCATCTATTTTCTTGACTTCTGGAAACTTTTCAAGCACACCAAACGTAAGTGTCCCGTTATGACATCCGTAGTCTGCTACATCTTTACCCACGAACCACTCAGGCATTAAATAAGGAAGTCTATCATTTGGATCGCGACGTCTGTAGTAATCACAATAATTTCCTGTTGTGGGAAGGAAACCCCTGATACAACGACCAACGGTGTAACACTTAGAGGCCCGCATAGGACGTCTACGTATAAGGCGATGAGACTGTCGTTTCGAATGACAATCCAACTTTCGACCGCTGAGACGAGGTGATCCCGAGTCTTTTGACGCGCTTGAAGTCTGAATGCCATGGTTCTGAGGACTACCACAATCAACATCACCGGCAACACTAGCAGCTGGTGTGTTCATACGCGAGTCGCCACGAAGCGGTGACAAACCTTCCACTCGACGGCGTTCCGTCTCTTTCATTAGGTCTTGCAAATTTAAGGGATCACTGGGATTTAAGGTGTTTTTTGATGCTCGAACACTTCTTTTTCTTCGGTTTAGAAAACGAGAGCGAGTGAAAGAGTTGTCTCTTTTTGCTCTAACACGATTTATGTGATGTGGCCGAATAGCTAAGTGCGTCAGTAGTGGTATTTGACTTCCAAGTAAACCAGGAGCGTTGGCAAATGAAGTGATTAGTCGAACATCATGCCTCACTCCCGGCGGTCGATTGACTGTAGGGTGTGGATACCAATTTCCGAAATGTCTTGAAGCAACACCTCTTGGCTGAGGGAAGCAGTAAGAGCGAGCAGACACTGAAAATCGTGAAATTGGATGGGTAAATTAGAATACCGTAAGTTGAATTACACAACAATAACTCATAAAACATGCAAAATATAGTATTTACCTCTATGCTCACGAGAATAACTTGCAGAACCGCGCAAATGACGCATTAATGCGCAAAATATCAATTAATCCGACGAAGATGGCCGACATTCAAAAATGACTACACTCCAAGTTATCTAAGTTGGACGGAATAAACAAAAGCGAACCCTTGTAAGTCTCTCTTGATCAGCAGTTTTGGCCGATGAAAATATTTTACTACTTATAAAGAGCATTTCTGAGAAAAATGGTCGACGGTCATTCTGAACTTGTTTTTGTTGAGACCTTGTCTTTCAAGATGCATATTTCAGATTCGGATCTGTGTATTACGATAAGAGGGCCCGTGGCCTGCGTTGGCAACTTTCTGTTAAGCTTCTGAGAGTTACTGTTTTTCTCTTGAATGAATCGAGTGAAGGGGCGGACACCAATTCTTAGGATAACAGGTTCCAAGAATTGACGACTCTGTGTGAAAACTTGTATGCCACATGTATTTTGCTCATTCATGGCTGTTGTACTGAGTTTCTGATCTGGTAAGAAGATACATGACGTATCAAATCTAAAATCATTACGTAGTATTCTACATGTCAAAATCAGACCCCTGCTTAATATGTGGCAAGGCCGAGTAAATAGGTCAAAATTCTCAAGCTGCTCTTTGTATGGTAAAGCCCGAGGTTCTGGAATTCTACGGGTAGCCGACTTCTCTAGGCTTTTCAAAGTACGGGTTACCATTCAAGCAGAAATTTGCAGCCTGAACATAGTTTACAAGTTCCGATCTTATTTAGGACCAATGGGGATCCTCTTCGTACATGGTCTCTAAAAGGAGTAGTACTGATTGGTGCACAACTGGCGATTATCAGCCACTTAATACGAAAATCATCCCTATTGTTTCCCATCACCACATATTTACGACCTGACGAGTAACTTGAAAGGTACGACTGTCTTTTAGAATATCGACCTGGTTAAAGCATATAGCCAGATGCGTATGGTTGCGGACGGCATCCCGGAAACGCTCATCATCGGTCCCTTTAGACCCCACAAATCCTTCCGGTTTGAGAAATGCTGCTCAAACATTCCAGTGATCCGTTGATGTCGTTTTTGGAGGTCTCGACTTGATACATGCATACGTCGGTGATTGTCTGGTCTTAAGTCAGAGAAGAGAATCCCGTCTCCAGCATGTAAACCTTGCTTTCCAACGACTCGAAAAACATGGCATTTCTGTAAACATTTAGGAATGTCAGATTGGAATCGACTTCCTTCACTTCTTCGGGTATAATATTAACGCCCTAGGTATTTAACCTCTATAACATAAAGTGGCGTCTCTTCTGGATTACCCGAGATCGACCACAACTAAGTATCTGTGTCCATCCGACAGACTGGTAACTTTTCGTTGACAGCCTGTACTGGTTTGTGCGTCCCTTATCAGACCACTCACAGACCGACCTTGTGGAATGTAATAACAATCAACTTGGACGACGATTATGGGATTTAATTTGTCCAACTGATATACTACCAGAATTGTAAACGAGATACTGGCGATCCTAGAGTCTACGTGAATGGTGTAGTCAGAACAAGGATAACTTGGCTTTAAACTTTATCTGTTTCTAAACATAAAAACAGTTAGATTGGTACAATAATTAAAGAATTACAGTCGTTAAGTGAGACGCGCAAACATACCGACCAGTATTGCGTGTGTTATCTAAATGAATAAAAATTATAAGTCACACTAATATAATAAAATGATAATTTCTTTCAATTAGTGGGTCACATGCAACAGGGATAGTTCACAGCCAAATCAGGCCGGATTAAGGTGATGGGAGCTTAACCAACGATTTCATTGGTTAGTTATGGACATAACTAACAACGATAAGTAAAAAGCATTTGCTGCGGTGTGAACAGTATCATCAGGTCAAATACACTTGCACACCAATACACTCAAGCGTTCACAAATATTGCCGTAGGATCAGAGGAGTCTTACAACAGTGAGTACACCAAGCTTCGCAAACATAAGTATCCTTCTCCAGACGGTTTCAAGACACTGAATCCAGTTATAGCTTCTTCGGTATGGAATTCCTAGCTGTTTATTGCGCTGTACGGCTATTCCAACACTCTATTATTTACAAACGAGATCTTAACTGAACACTGAAGTGACTTTGGATTGTTCTAGAGTTCGGATACTTTCAATTTTAGGGTGAGACTCGCAACCTGCTCTACTGGTTACAGAATACTGATAGGGAAAGGCAGATAGTGCCATTTACGGTGATTCTCAGGTTCTTTTCTGTCTTGTATATCGTGATATTGGTATCACCAAGCACGTACCAGGTGGTTGTATTACTACACTTGACCCTAAGCACGTTTCTGGTTGTCCCAATGCGTATCAAAATTTAAGTCTTTTGGAGAAGTAATATCAAAGGAGTCTCGTATCCCCTCCAAACTTGAAAGTCATCTACATATGGCTGAATTTCGGTGCTCATTTATTTCATTTATAAACAATAAGAAAATGATAGACCAGAGGATTGATTCAGAGGGTACAGTGATTTTTACTGCAGGCACATGGAGGCAAATTATTGTGGCCTGACTAAGATGCACCTTAACAGCACACTTTATTAAGGGATTACAGTCATCTTAAAAATTTAATGGTTTCGCATTATAAGATCTACCTACTAACATGGATACTAAAGAGACAATCTTCAAGACATTCATCATGACCACTGTCCATGATTTTCGGCACTACAGAAAAGAAGATTATCGTTTTCTAACTGGAACCCCCCAGCTTGGGAACTTTCTGCTATTGCTCACTCCCCCTGGTGGGTTAGTGGGGGGGCAAAATATGAACAGTCACAAGTTTAAACCAGATGAGCTTGCCGTTGATAAACACTACTGCTAGCCAGCTACGTTCACTTTACATGTTAGTTTCACCAGCATCAAACATATTCTTGTGCCTCAAAATTCGTTTGGCTGTTTCTATTAAAAATTTGTTAAAATGCACCAGACTAACTGAATAATTTACTACGATAAGCCCTGTAACATTTATGATCGTTTGATGCGACCTGTAGACTGGAAAGCCTCACGTAACTTAATGATATCTGTGAACAAACTGTTACCATTGCTAGTCTTCAGCTCTAGGATGACTAGGGAAAAAAGAGTCAGCTTCAAATAAGTGCTACACACGGTAGTGTTTTTAGGAACCTCACGGTCCTGCTAGTGTGTCAATTTAGACCGGTCACAAGATGCCAGCAAAGTTGGTTCGTAATCACTGACTGTTGGAGTTCCATCCTTGTTGTCCGATTATGTGGTGGGCGCATCAATGGAAAAAGGGTTGACTTTCAAGCAACTGGCTTTTGGCTGGTCGATGCTGATATAGTACTGGTATAGTACTTATGTTCACGTTGAAAAACTTCATAATATCCCTCATAGGCAGCATCGAGCGGTCAGAGTAATGGATCATGATATACAAAGCGCGTGTACTACATCAAAAGGCGGGTTGGTTGAGAACACCAGTTAAGTGTGTTCGAGTGATGCCGATGTTTGCAAATGTGTATGGTTTATAAGTCGACTCCTATAGAAGTTTGAAACTACACTCACTGAAGAAGGTAACGGGCCTACGAACTCTGATGAGGATTAAAGTGTCGTGCTGTAAGCAAGTTTAGGCACATTGCATCCAGTGTCAGCCCTCACTGTATTACTAACTGCAAATAAACCAGATGGAACATGGCCAGTGATCAAGATGAATTCTCGGAGTTCCATAGAGTGTTGGAATAGCCGTACAGCGCAATAAACAGCTAGGAATTCTATACCGAAGAAGCTATAACTGGATTCAGTGTCTTGAAACCGTCTGGAGAAGGATACTTATGTTTGCGAAGCTTGGTGTACTCACTGTTGTAAGACTCCTCTGATCCTACGGCAATATTTGTGAACGCTTGAGTGTATTGGTGTGCAAGTGTATTTGACCTGATGATACTGTTATAATATTAATTATTATTATTAATGATATATACAGAATGTACCTGTTAATATTGTACTGCGGTGCCTTCACCAATACTATAACTTGTTCACAGGGGTCTATCACACTGTGGTCGTGGATATCAGCTTCTGCATAGCAGAGCTGGGCTTCCATTTCAATATTCTAGAATGGAATGAGTTGAAAGGTGGGTGTGTTTATAAGCCTTAATCACCAACTATTTAGGTTTCCCTTCCGTCTTCATATATGGAAATTTGTAGATAAAGAAATATCGGAAAATACAAAAGCAATACCTTCTAGTGTAAAATAAAACTTGAAAAATGATATATAATACTACAACAAGGAAAAGATTTGCATTTTATGAATTGATGTACCGTATCATGTCAGGCTTGCCACCAGAGATGTCACAGATATTCTGGGTTTGACAACGCCTTTACACGTAACATCTACATAATCGAAGTATACTAGCACAGCCAGATCTGAAACCAGGAATAAAGGGGTTCCAAGACGTAAAAAAGGCTATGGGTAATTCAATAAGTGTTTGGCCGAAACTGTTTAGTAGCTGCATAGGATACACAACACGGCGTACCCAGTCACCTGGTGCGGATTTGTGACCGAGCGCCTTTACTTAGATGTGTTGGGTGAGATTGATGAGGTCAGAGTCAATGTCAATGACATACCGGATTACTTATTTTGTGGTTTATCTATCTCTACGAGCTAAATAAGTGTGTGGAAACTAAGTTAGTGAAGGTTTTCTCAGACTCTCTTGCTATGGATGACTACAACTTATATCCACTTTTCTTATCTTAAAGAACAATTAGAATATTGACACGTCTTGTACTTTTGCACATCGTTGCCATAGCAAAACGTTTAGGTGATATGGTGTAGTCGGCTTCGAGTCGCGATTGACTGTGCTTAGTGGAGTCCCCCAAGATACAGTTTTGGGGCCAGTGTTATTCCTCCTGTACGTAAATGACCTCCCTCGTCTACTATCGTCATCGGTCTTGCTATATGCTGAGATGTCAGGATATGGAGAGCGATACAAAGTAAGGGTTATAACTTAGAACTCCAAAACGACCTGGAGAAATTACCTGAATGGTCCCAATGTCGATAAATACTTCTAAGTTTATCGTGATGCATATCGGTCATCAAGGTACAGATACATACGCGATGAATAACACTGAAGTACCTAGTGTCCAGACACACAATGACTTAGGAGTCATCGTTAGCCAAGACTTAAAGACTACTGCACACTGCCGTGCAATAGCCGTCAAAGGTTTCAGAACTTTATAGTCAATACGTAGGGCTTATAGTCATATCGACGCCAAAACGTTTCTGACTTTGTATACAGTATTCGTGCGTCCTAAACTTGAGCACTGCATACAAGCGGCTAGCCCCTGCTTGAGAAAAGACAGTGAGCTTTTGGAAAGGGTCCAGAGAACAGCAACTAAGCTGATTCCTGGAATAGCGAAGCTCCCGTGTGATGATAGACTGACCAAGCTCAACCCATTCCCTCTATCATATCGAAGAACTAGAGGCTGCTTGATTACAGTTTTCAAATTGCTTAGTGATAAAGTTGCACCTGATATGCCCTCATTTTTCTTGTCTTCCAAAACAGAAAATCTACGAGGACACTCCAAAAAAGTTCGCAAGCCCAGAACGAATTGCTTGTCAGCTGACTATCGACTTTCCCATCGAATCGTCAATGAGTGGAATTCATCACCTCAGCACGTGGTTGAGGCTACATCCGTCGACTCCTTCAAAAGAAAGTTGGATCAACCGAGAAACCATAATCGCCAGGACTAATACAGGCCATCAAGCCTCCTGTTCCTTCCAAACTGAAACTGACTAAGATCACCACTACTGGAAGATTACGTGTCAGATATCGAGTTGGATCCCTCGGTAGACCAAAAACCAGAAGGCTGTTGACGGTTGCAATAAGATATATTTGTTGGCGATATCGTGGTATCGAAAGAATACCGAGACGTGCCAAAGTTTACAAACGGTACTACGGAGCGTATGAGAGTTCGTGCAAGGTCACAGGCGACGGAAGAAAGTGTAAGTTTTGTACACTTAAACAAACAAGTAGAGCAAAACAATCACTGGTAAAATTGGTCAAAATAATAATTGTTTCTATTACATCAGTCGCATTCTCGTCATAAAAGTAGGTCACTGCGACGGATTGAATAAATTTGACCTCAATCAGCAATGCACTTGGGTGTATGTTACTTGGCGTTTTCTGAAATACACAATTCTCCGAAAGACATATATACAACTAAGCTAATCTACAGTCACGCTTTTGAACGGGAAGACTAGTCCTAACGTAATTTGCTTTTCTCGAACTTTTCCTGTGTTCTTACGCAACAAAAGTACCATTTCCTATCTAAAGAATTTATTCTCAGCTATACGTTCGGTAGATTACTCTTTTTAGAGTTTCACTCAACTCAAGGAATATCCAAAACCTGGATATGGTCTCAGTTTACGGACCTGGAGCTAGCAATACCTGGAATATCTTTATTTCTCAACGACAGAAAAACAGGAATGGGGGGGTGGGGTGGCAGTATACCTACGATCATGCCTGGAGGCGCACCAACTTCACAACCAAGGGTTTCCCAACCTTGATGAATCAGTATGGTGCTCAGTAAGATTGTCTACTACCTCAAGGTATCTAGTTGGGGTCATATACAGGAAGCTAACTGCCGACATCGAGTATGACAATCGTTTGTTGGAAGGATTAACTCGCTCTACGCGTCTTGGATTCTCTCATATCCTGATTCTAGGGGACTTCAATCTTCCTAGAATCAACTTCACGGAACATACCTACATTGGAAGTGACAACTCTACTGAAGCTCGTTTCTTCAACCTCATCGATGACCTGGAATTATTCGAAAATGTGAAGTCGGCAACTCGTTGAAGAAATAGTCAGACGCCGTCGCGCTTAGACTGGGTATTCACAGATGAAGAATTCCTAGTCGCCGACCTCTCAACCCTGGCTCCCCTGGGGAAAATGATCACGCCGTCCTATCCTTCAGTTTTGTCAGCAAAACGGAGCTAAGATATCCCACCGAAAGCAGTCGCTGGAATTTCAAACGGTTGAATGTGTGAGCTTTACATGACTATCTATAACAGATGGATTGGGATGTTCACCCTCAACTTGAAGTGGATGCTCATTGGGATTTCTTACTGCACACGCTCTCATGTGCTACTGAGCATTCAGTTCCTCAAATGGTCCCAAAAAGCTACAAACAGCCCACAATCATCAAGAACCGCACTCTTCGTTTGCTAAACCACAAAAGGCACTGTTGAGCAGAATATAAAGAACTGACAACAACGGCACGTACAGGCAATACAAACATATGAAGAACATATGCAAAAAGGCAATAAGAGAAGACAGGCTTCAGTACCAGACCAAGCTTATCGACAAATTTGTTTCCAATCCGAAAAGCTTATTCCGTTACGCAGCTTCTCTTCGACAAGGCAAAACTGGAGTTTAACAACTGCTAGGTCCTAATGGTCTGGCCAATAAGGACGGTGATGCCGCGAATCTTTTGGCTGAACAATACTCTCAGATATTTCAGCCGACCCATATCAATATGCTGACGAAAGCTTCACCTACACCTGCACAGAACTTTCCGAAGTAGACCTGAGCGCTGACCTGGTGCTCCGTAAACTGTAGCACATAAAAAAAGTCACTTTTCCCGGTCCAGATTTGGTACATTCTGCTGTATTGAGGGAAGCAGCTTCAATCCTGGCATCACCACTTAGCGTCATGTTTTCACACTCGCTAAGCCGAATCAAACTGCCGTAAATTTGGAAGCTGGTGCACATCACACCAATTTTCAAAGGAGGTCGACGCAGTGAACCCTCAAGCTACCGACCAATAGCTCTTCTATCTATACCTACTGAAATTATGGAGTCTTTGATATACGACAGTTTACAGGAATACTTATTGTTATGACTAGTAAAAAATGAGCAAGAGACGTATGATTATTCGTTATTGACTTTATGTCCGGCTTCTATCACGTGAATTATCCACCAATGGGAATACGACTTTTCCGACCTTAACACTGTGACAATCAATGACGTTCGATCAGTATGAGTAATCTAGCGTCATTATTGGTCCCTTATCCGCCTAGTCCTTCCACTTGAGTCCAGAACACCAATGACAACTTGTGCTATGCGAATCTATGCGAATCGTTTATTTCAAACATACTCTGTTTATATACTAGGCAGATAGACCACATCACACCGTAAAATAGAAAATAATATTTGTACAAAATCAAACCAAATGTGGCTGTGAACGTGGGAGACAATAATCAATAAACTGAGTATAGTTTAGGAACAGTAAATCGTATGATAATAATCAATAGGTCAAAATAAAGCTTATAATAAGCTGAATATAGATATACTTAATCTAGTTACTGAGTAGTTATACAATAGGAATATATATAGAATAATCGTCCATTAATAGGTCCTGAGAGTTACCCGTACTTATGTCTTCGCCAGGATATAAAACTTATTATCCTTAAAGCTTCAGATCTACAAAAGTGATACTTATGAAAGGTTCAATGGTTTGAGGTATGAAGGTGTTCATTATTGTTTATCATTAAGGAGTCTCAAATATACGGCGGTATACACGAATACTTATTATCGTTTAAGTTTTTCTCACCCCAACAGCAAGGTTTCAGAAAGGGTCAATCTTGTACGACCAACCTGCTGACTGCGGTGGATAGATGGACAACCATGCTTGATAGCAAGGGGAAGGTTGATGTCATTTACCTTGGTTTCCCAAACGCTTTTGATAGGGTCGACCACATATGTCTTATCAGTAAGCTTAGACGATTGGGTATCAAGCCCCCTCTGATTGACTGGCTCACTTCATATCTAGAAAATCGACATTTTAAGGTCAGGGTTAACTTCACTTTCTCTCAGGCCATGGAATGTCCTAGTGGGGTCCTCCAGGGCTCAATACTAGGAGCTCTTCTCTTCCTGATTTACATTAACGATCTTCCACAACAAGTTTCATCTGACTTATTGCTTTTTGCTGATGGTGTGAAACGTCGGAGAGAGATACGAGACCATAGGGGTATACTAGCCCTTCAGGAGGATCTGACCCGACTTCAAAGTTGGGCAGACGATAACGGACTTACCTTCAACACTTCAAAGTGCAAAGTAGTCCATCTGCAACATGTTGCAGACTATAGTTACAACTTAGGAAACTCCCATCTAGAAGTTTTCCGAGTCGAAAAAGATTTAGGAGCGTTGGTACTGTGACAAAAACGACTTTCAAGCAAACTTTGCACTGGTAACATTGAGGCGCATTTTTGGCCAGTTTGACGGTAGAACTTTCCACATAATCTTCAACAGTTTTATTCGTCCCCATTTAGAGTACGGAAACATAGTATTTCCTCCCTCCCTCCAAAAGGATGAGGACACTCTGGAACGTATCCAACGTCGAGCCACGAAATCAGTTCGGGGACTCAAATTTAAACCTTATGAAGAGCGCCTCCAATTCACTGCCGACTGAGCTAGTCCAAGCGACTTCCAAGGAGTCCTTTAAGAGGAAACTTGACTTATTCTCAAGGACTAAGGATAACATATTATTATGATTTACCAATTTCTTTTTTCCTCTATTATCGTTAATATACCTAGGTCCTTGCCTGGAGGTATTGGTGATCCACTGCTACTAGACACGGAAGCCCATTAAGCGAAAGCTTCTATTCCGTCCACAACCATTTGAACCATTTGACCTGAGACACTTGAAATATGGAATTGGCGCCTTGAGGCGCCCAAGGTCGCTGAAACGGATAGCAGGTAACTTCACTAAGCCGATTTTTATTTTTCCTGCTCCCTCAGTGCTACTCGTCAAACTCAGTGAATATGAGAGATCTAAAGAAAGATGAGTTCGATAAAGTTGTAGCCAAACTACAGAAATAGTAACTCTGTGATTTATCCTCAACAGTTTTAAGTATTAAAGATGTCGATGAATTATTGAACAGACCAGACGACAAGTACAATTTCTACTACCATCGTGATCGTGTCTTTTATTGCCGGTAAGCTTCAACTTATATTCTAAAATGTGCTTTCAAAACTTTTAGTTCAACGCTCGCAAAACACGCAGCATCAATCAAGAAAAAACATTTGCTAAGCTTTGGAACTTGTATCGGTCGCTTCTCAAAAACAGGCAACTTTAGACTCCACATAACCGCTCTCGACTTCTTATCACCGTATGCCATGTTTCGTGTATGGTTAAAAGCATCTGCTGAACAACAGTTTCTTTACGGACAAAATGTTTTGCGATCAGGTATCGCTAAGATGTCGGACAACACTCCGCAGTATACCGGTGTTGTTGTGATGAACATGAGTGATATGCCTCTAGTAATGTACACAACGAAAATTCGTATCTAACTTATCATTTTCAGGGTTTCGGGGTTGCTGCCAAGTCATCTCTGCAAGTAAAAAACACTGATCCCATGACAATAGTCCTCTTTCACCAAGCCGATATTGGGGAGTATATTCGATCGGAAGAAACTATCGTCTGAAATACATGAATAACATTACTTAATACTGATTTGTTCTGTTCGTATATAAACTTTCTTTGAACACCAAGTTGTTGGCTAAATGGCATTATAATGAAAATGTTACTTGGAGACCATGCTATCTTGTTTAAGGCAGGAGGTATGTATACACAACCGTTCAGGTGTAGGTTTATGGGTCGTTAGTTTCAAATATTTGCCTTCCATACTCATCGGGGTTTTTATGTATGTGCTTGCGTTTTTATTGTATTCCAGTAGCATTTACTTTCCTCATTCAGGCCAGTATTATGTGCCACTTCAAAATGATCCAGTTGCAAGTGTGCTCCTCTTTGTACTTAAAAAAATAAATGTTAGTGAGATTCCTCATGTGTATGGACTACCATATTTTGGAAATCAAAACTGATAATCCACTTGTAAATAGCTTTAGATCTATGTTTCCGTAGTTCATAAAGATCAATATCAAGAAGCTATTTTTAATATTGAAAGAAAATTTAGATTTACGCATAGAGCCGAAAAAGTGTGGATCATAACTTCAGTTTAACATTTGGTAGATGCTGTATTACATGAATGCGAAATTTACAAAATATGTAATTCGAAAATGTTCATTTCTGGATAAATTTATTACATACTTCATACGCAGTTATATCACCAAGTAAACGGTACTGAGGTCAAGTACTATCTTCTGACCAAGTAGGGTTACGTTGTGAGCCTGCAATTCAAGTTTCATGGGTCATGCTACATATATCAGCTCACCGATCATTCAAATATGTGGCTCAGTGGTAATCATAGAAGCTAAAGTTAACTAGGTCAAGATACGACAAAATTGTGTGGGGTTGTCCAGGTCGATACAAGCTGTAACTTTCACTATGCGAAGGTCGGTTTTGTCTTTCAAACTATCAGCGTACAGAGATTCTGTTTATCTGACGGAAAAATAAAGTCCTCTACATATGCCGTAAGTAGTCTAAAGTGAAGTGCGAATAGCAACAGATTGCCAATTAGTATGGGGTTTAAGTAATACAAACACCAATCCTTACTTAGTGTAACTCTCCTAACGATTATGTGTTTGTGATTTGCCTTAAGCCACATTTTACTCGAAGATCATTGAGACTATCTGGCTTCTCAAACAGAAGAAGGTTGTGCGGGGCTCGAATACGTGAGGTAACAGCTCAAATCCTGATAACTTGTGTGCGGTTATTACGCGGTGTAGCAGTGATTCTCACCAACTAATGAATGAAATGGGTTTCTGTCACTGGTTGGTCTACAAAATATCCCTTCATCAACTTTAAATCGGGTCAGTGGTCTTCAACCTCCATTAGCCTTCCTGTTTATTGTGTAAGTGGCGTATTCATGATGCTCCAATTCGTTAATGTGTTGAACAAGATAAAATCAACGTTGGTCTAACAGCTGATGGTAGGTATGTACTAGTCGTTATTAATCATAAAGTTTAAACAATCACACCGTATGGTTTGCATTCATGCTCCGTTCTGCTAACTACAAAGTATTACAGTCTTTTTTCCTTACTATTATTTCTGTCTAGTCAAACCCCAAGGCATTGTCAGGTATACAGGTTAAGAAATTCCCAATTAACGACTATGTTGCCCTAGCTGTGTGAGAAAAGTATCTATGCTTATTTTGCCTCGTGATTGTTATCAGTCTCTTCGATTGTCTTAGAAACTAAAAGTACAACTATAATCAATATAAAACGTTTTTGTCGGAAAAAATAGTAAATATGCTGTTTGGGACGAATTTTATCTTTATCTGTAGAAAAACCGTAAACTTCCCGAATTGTCAGATTCGGGCACATGCAAGAGATGCTAAACAGAAACGTAAGCTACTGGTGTCACGAACCTTGAGTTTCCTTTGTTTTGTACTTTTCAAGCTATCCCTCATATTGTCAAATTCCTTCTAAGCACTTTGATGCACAACCTACAATTCCTCTTCTGACAAACCTCTAGTCAGCAGGAAATTAGAACTACTTGCAAATAACTGAGTTTACTCTTTAATATGAACTTCATTAAGTTACGAATTTTCTTGTTTTCAGTAACTGACCGTTTTTTGACTCAAAATTGATATCTGGATCACATTATTTACTTCTTTCATGCTACTGGGATGAATGACACAGAACACCATTGAAAGTTACATAAAACCAGTAATTTACGAACCTCAACATCAATTCTTCATTAGGTAATTAGTTTCCTAATTCCGTGCGTTTAGGAACACTTCAAGTTTGCAGGTCGCTAGTAAGATTTCTCAATGCTGCTTTAAGCTCCAGCCTACTGATATTAACTGATGATTTGATTTCTAATCAAGTTTTGGATTTCATTGTCTTCATTTTTCAGAAGGTTTGTGTTTTAAGGTACTTCAGAAATACAAACGTACTCACCTGATTCGGTCTGGGCACCAGGGCATTATCACAGTTTTCACAGAAGTCTAATGAGACGACATTTTGTGTGGGCCATATATATCTGGTGCCCACCCGTACCAATGTTTATGTTTTTAAAAAATGAATAAATAAATAACTCGTAATTAATATTCCGCTTTCAGCAGTTTAACTACTGTGCTTTTTCTCGCTCTGTTTGAGGTTCCACTGAAACTTTAAAGTATGTTTCGTTTATGAAGAAAGATTTGGTTTTCTTAAGGTGGAAGTTGATGAATTTCTGGTTGTGTTTTTCAGTACCACATCTATATTGGTCACCTACTTGCATTCATCAGAAAATTATGATATTCACGAGCATACATAACCTTGTACTAGTTGGGACCTAGTTCAGTACGTATTTGATGTATTTGTGACGAGATAAGTTAAACTAATAGGCTTATTGACGCGACTATCTGAGCTCAACGGGGTTGCGGAAACCAGTATTTGTTCCGTCCCTAGTGAATTATACTGTTAGCATTTGTGGGCCGAGGTTATTTGTTAACTGTTAGCTCATACATATCAGCCATTCCAAAATTTAATAATCAGTCGAGTTATAACACCTGCTGAAAGGACTGAGTAACCAATTGTAATATATCGTATATCAAAAAGCGGTTGTTAGTTGTATTACTTATAGCAAAACGCATTTGAAGAAAATCCAGTCATCGCCAAAGTTGAGATGACTTTAACTGTCTAATTTGAATATATTAATCTCGTCAACATCACTAGTTTGTGTAACCGGATGTTCCGGTACCAGGTGTTAAACCTCTAAAATCATACTGACTATTAGCATGGATATGACTTTTCATTGTCCCGTTTACTTATTGAATATAAGGAAAATTATTTGGTTCAAGTTCACCGTAAATTAATTAGGTGAGCGGTTATTTTATCCTCGGATATATGACAACTTTCAAAATATGTAAGGATTAATAATGGTATTTTGATCATTTAGAGTGTTTATAACCACAAATTATCCTGCACAGTGTTAGGTGTTATGCAGTTTTCATCATGATATTCGGCAGTGCCCAAGTACAATTCAAGTAACAGATTAGACATGTTACCGAGATCATGGAAACAAGCATACTAGATGTTTAATTTCTCATGAAATATTGTTACCAGGAGTTTCTTTTTTTTTATAACAAAATCAGGTATTCAAAATTCATTTATAGTTTCATTATCATTATTATGACTACTACTACTACTACTACTACTACTAC
>NC_031496.1:2980514-2984172 GCF_000237925.1 Schistosoma mansoni
AAATTACTACAATCTCCACAAAACCCCCTTCTAATAAGTTGTTATGTTCTAATAGACAGAATAAAGCCATATATATACCAAGAGAAATGTCATTTTCCAGTTAATTTTAGTGAATCATAACTGTGGGGACATCTCATAGATTCAAGTGCTCTGCCTCGAGACTGGTAGGTCCTGGGTTCGAATCTCTCGAGGCGAGGTCGTGGATGCGCACTGCTGAGGAGTCCCAAAATAGGACGAAACGGCCGTCCAGTTCTTCCAGGTTTTCCATGGTGGTCTAGCTTCAATTGACTGATGATTTCAATCATAGATTAAAATTTAAAAAAAAAGGTGCAAATACAAGCTGATAGTTAGAATACAGCGGTTTAATATGTTTACACATACTGATATCTTTTAGGAAAATGGTCATGAGTATTAAAAACTAGTAATCAGTTTAAATATTATCATAATAAGTGCTATGTCAAGGTGTACACTTTCTATTTACGAGGAAAAGTTATTTAACTGTAAAATATTTCCGTACGATACTATAATACATACCAATCAAAATAGGGGACACGACATTTAGACTCTTTCTCAAAGTCAACGTACAACGTATGGTAAGCAGTAGAAATATCTGTACTACTCAGAAAGTACAGAGTAAGAATGATTGTGATAAACGCAGTAAATTCTCAATTCTGTCTCTATAGATTGTATATGACAGACGAATCTATCCTAAACTTCAAAACTAACCCTAGACGCAATCTTGAAACACACATCAACCCGATTGTACGGCTTATGACCCCTGACTAAATTAATGTGACCAAAACGCCAGTGTGAATCCGTCTTAACACCAACAATTTTCAGTCGACGACTGGGAAGCACTGGACGACCGTTTCGTCTTATTGATTTGTTTTTTTTTAGAACAAGGAGATCTTATACTTTTATGATATTCATTTCATGAACACGACTACATTGGTATCTTGTAGTAAGTTATTATTTATAGTTATATAATATACCCTTATGGGCCACTGTAATTTTGCACTGGTTTTCATGAGAACCAGACACCATCCAGACTTTCACGCGGCAACCCAAACAGTACGGCTTAGACCCGTTTAACGGGAGAGCCAGACACTGCCCAGGCTTAACCCAAACAGTACAGCTCAATCCCATAGGAGAACCAGACACTATATAGGCTTCAACGCTACAATGCGAACAGTACAGCTCAATCCTGTGGCGCTACCACACAGGTACCAAGCACCCTGGTGGACCATCTTCTGGTAAGTAAATCAATTAAATCCTGAATACTTCATTGAATCTTATAAGTAATTTGACAGTTTTAAATGTATTTATTGAAAAATTAAATAATTTTTGCGAATCAATATTTTTATAGCATTTGTTTCATCTGAAGCACGAACAAGATAAGAAATACTAAAAATTATAATCTTTATTGTAGAAGTATGCTGTTTAACTAGCAGTAGCCTCAGCAGCAGTAAGTCTCAATATAAAAAAAAAGGGAAAAGCAAGACTCTCCGATGCAATACAGCATGTACCAATCGGAGAAGATTTGGAGGATGTGAAAACCTTTACATATCTGGGCAACATCATTGATGAACACGGTGGATCTGATGCGGATGTGAAGACGCGGATTGGCAAAATAATAATGAAAAAAAGAGCAGCATATTTACAATTGAAGAACATCTGCAACTCAAAACAACTGTCAACCAACACCAAAGTGAGAATTTTTAATACAAATGTCAAGACAGTTCTACTGTGTGAGATGGAAACTTGGAGAACTACAAAGGCGATCATCCAGAAGATGTAGGTGTTTATTAACAGTTGTCTACGCAAAATACTTCGGATCCGTTGGTCAGACACTATCAACAACAACCTACTGTGGGAGAGAACAAACCAAATTCGAGTGGAGGAAGAAATGAGGAAGAAGCACTGGAAAAGGATAGGACACACATTGAGGAAATCACCAAACTGCGTCACAAGACAAGTCTTCACATGGAATTCTAAAGGCCAAGGAGAAGAGGGAGACCAAAGAACACATTACGCCGATAAATGGAGACAGATATAGGAAGAATAAACAAAAATAGATATGTAAAAGAAGGCTGAGGACATAGTGGGTTTGTAAAAGCTGGTCGGCGGCCTATGCTCCATTGTGAGTAACAGGCGTAAGTAAGTAAGATGCTGTTTAACTAGGAATCAGTTACTAAGATCTAATAGTTACCTTGAATTTGAGTTACATATCAATTAGAAGACAAAGTAATGACTGAACATTGTAAAATTGAGATAAGGAACAAATGGTTGTAGGAGGAAGATTTTACTCGTAAAAATTTCAATTGTAATTCATCTAAAACCTTGTGTAGTGTATTTATTTATTTATTTAGACACATAGATATTGGTACAAAGTGCACCGAATACATAAGTACCACACAAGTCACTTAACTTGTGTATGGGCTGTGAGACTGTCCGAGTGTCCAGACTGAAGTAAATAGTTTCCTTAGGAGGACACACCCGGAGCCTTCGACCTAAAAGTCTAATCCACAAGGCAATGACGCATCGTGAAGAGATGCAGTTCCATGGTAGCCGGTGACCAATAATTAGTTCATACACCATTTGTTCCTTCAGGATACTGGAGCTCATGTGCACCTTTGGTTTGGAATCAGAGTTTTCCAACTCCCCTAGGTGGATCCTCTAAATCAATGTTTCATCTAGTCCATTAAATTTTATAGTTGTAGTGAATTTTTCATGCCATGTGAAACATTAATTTTTTGCTTATAATTTACTTTTTTATCTTGTTTGTCGTATTTGGAAAGTATTGTAAGCAAAATCTAGTCATTAATCATACAATAGTTGTGTAGTGAATGAGAACACAAGTAAGGACAATCGAATGTATTCGAATACAAAAGTACAGAGTCTCTTAGTAAAATCTGATAATCATACAGTAAATACTTCATATGCAGAATATTCATCGATTGTCACAGACATTATTGTTCCTTTATTTCCACACCAATCATTCTCTGTTCTCGTCTTCTTTTCTTCGATCTTGTTAACTTTCTGCCTCCAGACATTTCACTTTCGATTGATGACATATACTACTTATATCTGTCGACATCAGTAGCACACCACTTGTGTTCTCGTTCACTATAGTAGTTAATGAGGTGATCGAAAGCTTATAATTATATATATATATATATATATATACTTAATTATTATAGAATAAGAATTTATAGATATAATAGTCCATAAATTAGTCTTTGAGGTGACAATTCCTTTAGTCTTCGTTCGTGTTGTAGCGGTAAATAAATCCCCGAAATCGATAGCTTTTTAAATCTTCGACATTTGTTGCTGACTGCATTAGTTTTAATGGACTCACTTAGCTGAAGGCGCTCAGTCATGCATCTGCACCAGATCACAAGTGGGTATGTTGTACTCAACTTCTACAACCGCTAACCAGTTTAGATCAGTCACTTCCCGATATATTGATAGCCTAGCAAATATATCTTCACATCTTCATACCTTCGATTACTATTATTACAAATTTTGGTCCGGTCCTATTCTTTTAGAGACCATCATTCATTTAATTGAAAAACCTGGAAGCACTGGACGGGGCTGGGCTGGCGCCTTTTGTGTATGATTTTATCGTTGTCGCTTAACGAGACCTCCTGTCTAATAT
>NC_031496.1:2984372-3010541 GCF_000237925.1 Schistosoma mansoni
CGAAACGGCCGTCCAGTGCTTCCAGGTTTTCCATGGTGGTCTAGCTTCAATTGACTCACGCTTTGAACTATGAAAATACTAAATCTCCACAAAACCACCCTTCTGATAAATTAACCGTTCACTATATCGTTCTCATAGTTTAATAAGATATTCTGTAATGCTGAGCTAAAATACATTCGATTGTTCCCACTCGTGTTCTTGTTCACTACAGTAAGAATGCAATTCTTTAAAAAACCACACTATTATATTCATCAGCGTCGTATGTAGAAATCTCTGAGATGTGTGATGGCCTGTATTATGGGAACTGTATTGGCTATGAAATTTACATTTATTGGGACAAATGTTGGATTTTATCTGAGAAATGAGGGTTAATTTCTGCGTCATTTAATCCTTGAAATTAAAATTTGGTACAAAGTGATTTTATGGGTTCACAATACGTATGCTCGAGTTACTAAACGTCATATATAAGATGATAAATAATTTCAGTTACATTTTGAGCTCGAGATCGAAGGTCTTGGGTTCGAGTCCCGCATGCGAGATCGTGGGTAATCACTGATGAGGAGTTCCATACTAGGACGAAACGGCCGTACAGTGCTTTGAAGTTTTTGTCAGTGGTCTAGCTTACGTCGATTTCTGGATTCAACTATTAAAATTACTACAATCTCCACAACCCCCATTCTGATCAAAATACTGATATGTGGTAGTGAGATTAAAATATGATTGATCATTGGGAATGGACAAACATGCGCTCGAATTACTGATTACTAAATATGTGATTCCTTTTCCTCTCATTGATTTCTACTCCGGATTAGCTGTGTGTGGCTGCTTGTAATTGTGTTGAATAAAGTATTATCTAGTGCTAATATGGTTCTCGATTCTGGGTTGTGAGTCCTGAATCTGATATAATACGTCTAGTCTGATTATTAGATTAACGTATTATCGTAGTATATCAGTGAGAGAAAAAGAATATTTTTAAACCATTCGTTATGTCAAATACCAGAGACTCAGAAACAAAAATAGTGTCACTGGTAATTGAAAAGGTTAGTCATGGGAAATATGGAAGTAAAAATGGATTTTCTTTTTGACGATATTATCTTTTTGAGCCGAACAATTGTACTTTTGAGTGAATTTTACAAATAGTTAACCGTAATTATATATAGACGTGTCAACTCATCAGCATCTTTGATATTGTACTAGTGTGATGTATGCTATTTATGTCGGGAGATTAAAGTATGCAGCACAAGTCGGAAGTGGAATGCCTGGCAGCAGAAGATTGAACTGAAGAGAACATAAAGGGTAACAGGAAGTGATTGCAATAACAGCAGAATTGGAACATTCATGAAACATGTAAACAACCACCGAAGAAAAACGTGGCGTACATATTTTACCAAGACACTGTGTAATTTTGCATATTAGAAAAACTCTTTTTTCCCCTACATGAGTTTCCGGTTATTACATATATCCACTCGTTATTCCAAATTGACAGAGTAATAACTCATATAACTAATCTAAAAGCAGCCTATAGTTGTGCTTAGTGGTAGATAAAGTTGAATTCATGATTTTATTTACAGCTCTTGCCATACAAAACTCAAGGATAGGTTGTAGTGACCGGCCTGTCTCGATAAGAACACGATTGGAATAATAGAAACAATTATTATTATTGTAACCAATTGTACCAGCGATTGTTTTACTGTACTTGTTTAACTTTATCAGACTCACTTCTTGTTCCGCTATCCGCCTTGTTTGGTTCGAACTATTTTACGCTCTGCCCATTTTGCCTGTACTCGTTGGCACGTCTCGGTATTCTTTCGATATTACGAGATCGCCAATAAATACATTTTATCGGGACTAATTAAAGCCTTTTGGTTTGCGAGCTATCAAAAAAACCAAGTAATTTCTAGGCGCGTAATCGAATTGTAGTAGTGATCATAGTCCGTCCTCGACTCGACGCCTACTACAAGGTTTATGAAGACGAAGAACTGACTAATCAAATCTTGCATTTAGTCGTCATCAAAACATCAGCTGTTACATGAAATTAATAAAACTACTCGTCATTAAAGAAATTTAAGGGCGATAGGAAGTGACTGGTCAAGCCGTCAACTTGAAATCTGATTCCCAAGTTCGAGTCCTATTCTTTAATATATTAAGAAAACTTTTACCTCATTTTCTAAACTTATGTATCATGAAATTAATTCAACAGAATTCTATTCATGTATATATAGGATAATTTACTTCACTAGGGTTTCCTGAATTTTATCAAATAATGATTAATCACTCAACTAAATACAAATACTTGTTAATTGATCATACTTCTTGAAATAAATTTTTTGATCGAGATCATAAATCGATCGATGTTCGATCACTGTTAAAATCCTGAAAACACTGAGCGACCGTTTCGTTTTAGTATGGAACTCCTCACCAGTGTGCATCCACGACCCCGCATGTGAGACTCGGACCAAGGACCTTCGTGGTCTTGTGCGCGAACGCTTAACCTCTAGACCGCTGAGCCGGCATGCAACGGCGAGATCAGAGGTCCTGAGTTAGAATCGTGGATGCGCACTACAGAGGAGTTCCGTAGTAGAACGAAACGGCTGTCCACTGCTTTCGGGATTTCAGTGGTGGCCTAACACTGATCG
Source organism: Schistosoma mansoni (assembly GCF_000237925.1). Classification (NCBI taxonomy): domain Eukaryota; kingdom Metazoa; phylum Platyhelminthes; class Trematoda; order Strigeidida; family Schistosomatidae; genus Schistosoma; species Schistosoma mansoni. The sequence goes on from NC_031496.1 coordinate 2,987,009, forward strand.
ATTCATGATCGCAATAAAAAAACTAACAGTCTCCACAACCCCATACTGATAAATAATTATTTATAAGTTTGCCTTGGATATTTTGAGACGCGGATATGTCCCACCTAGCTCTTTTGTTGAATTAAGAAGACGAGTTTTAGTGTATATGAGTGTTGGTTCGCATTAGAATTCGGGACACATTTCATTTTGTTCGAAAAATGTTTGCGTCCGTATGTTGATGGCCACACGGAGTCTCAAACGGATGACCCATAGCTTCAAATATCGAGGTTGTACTGTAACAACCCTGTCTGTCCAGCTGTGTTTATCTTAGTTATACTGTAGATTTCACAGGTCGCTTGTAATGTCTTTGATATATTATGCTACTTTATTCTATCTTGATAACTTCTACATGTGAAATTGGTTATGACGAATTTAATCTAACGGGAAGTTGACCTAATATTTAGCTGAATGATTCGCTATATGAACGCTGATTAGGTACGCATGACTTCCTTTCCATTAACTAATGACAAGACAAAAATACATTTATATTTGTTAAACAAAGGATTGTAGCTACAACACAATCCAGTCTGAAACGTATCATGCAAAAATCTACAACAAAGAACGCTCTTTATGATACGAAATTCTTTGGAATGACTTTCTGTACCAACAATATGGTCTTTCCAATCTGTAGAGATTTCATGTAATGGGTTTTGTAGTTCGAAAATGTGGTCAGCCAGAAGTTTAAATTCAACGAGCTTGTCGTTGGTTAACACTCTTCTGACAGCTTGCTATGTTCAACAGCACTTTGGGGTCTCTCCCTTATATAAGGGGCCATGTGGTACAATCTGGCAGTAAAAAAGAAGTACAATGAAAGATTCTATTCATCGCACTCATCGACATTTTTCATCTTTTCCTGCCGTTCTGGTAAGGAAATAGCGAATTGTAAGTGTTTGTCGATGTACACTTGCACGCGTGCAAAGACACAAAACGGGACAAAAAAGGAAAAAAAACTAGTACAAATGAGATCTTTTTAACACAAAACAGCGTAAAAACAATTTCCACACAATGAATTTGTTAGAAGAAATATACATATATATGAGCATATTGGGAGAATTAATTATTTTTGGACACAATAATAAAAGAGTCGAATTAAGGCAACATATTACGTAGTGTCCCATGTGAAGTAATCGTTTGAATGTTCTGACAATCTTAATTTTCTTCCACAACTTGCTGTGTTTGTTTGGATGTCAGATATCAGCGAAGTTTCTCCATGATTGTTAATTATCGGATGCACTGGACGGCCATTTCGTCCTATTATGGGACTCCTCAGCGATGCGCATCCACGATCCCGCCAAACGAGACTCAAAATCAGGACTTATCAGTCACGCGCGCGAGCGCTTAACCACTAGATCAGTGAGCTGGCATTCAACGGTGTTAATTTCTAACTTCAACCGATTAACGAAATTGAGCGAAACATCCACCAATGTCTTCAGTGAGTTACTATCTCACAACAGACCTGGTTGAACATCGTGATCTCAGCTGTTAAAATTACTATAATATCCACAAAACCCCTTCTGATAATTATCGGAAGGGATATCCTAATTGTGAGGCTCTTATCGTTCGATTGCACACTGGGAAAATCAACATCATCAGGGTCTCCTTCTAAATACGCAACTTTATGAAGTTTAATACTGACGTTATCGTTAGTCCCATTTTTATCGGTGATTTAGTATTTAGTTTTAAGACGAAAGAATTTGAAGGGTCCTTTGTATGTCATTTAGGGAGGTCGTCGTAATGAGTTGCGACGTGCAAAAACATGTGCATTATATCGTGGGGAAGGTTGAACGAAAACATCAGTTGATCGCGGCCGAGTGAAAACAAGTTTAACTGAACGCTCGGCGTATGAGAGAGTTTGGATCTATATTGATCAAAGAAGTTGAAAGATTCTGGAGGTGGGACTGTCGCTCCGTAAACGAGTTGTGCAGGAGCGTCGGTCCGCTTCGTAACGTCTGTTGTTGAAAGTGAAGCTTTCAGCTGTCTATGAAGGGTACTGCTTCTCACCATTGTGTGAAACGGTCTACACATGTTAAGAGGTAAGAGTGTTCATTTGAGGGTCCCACTAAATTCGGATGAACATATTTGGAACGAGCATCAGCAGTTGTTATGTCTAACCACCTTGGATTTCTGGCAGTTTACACGGGTGTGCCCACTCCCTCCAATCTTTATTCATCCCAGGCCAGTGAAATCTTCCCGCGGTGAGCTTGCTGGTTGCTCGAGCACCTGGTTGAGAAATATTTGTACAACTCATCGAAGACGTTGCATTGATAATGTTTCCTCAAGATTGGACGATCCTTACCTGTAGATGTGTCACATACTAAAGTTTCCTTACGTGTTCCTATTCGTTAAATACATAGTTTTAGGTTTGTTGAAGGTAACTCATGCTGCAAGGTAGTGTCTTTAAGAAGCTGGGAGAGTTTGCGGAGGTCGATACCTTGGAAGTTGCTCAAGGAAGTTATACACGACAAGTCTTGTGCAAATACATCGCTTGCTCCGAAAATGTGCTATATGTCTGAAGTAAACTGTGAAATGTAGTCCAATTTTCGAGACTCTTCGTGGGAGTTCTTCACCAAAGAGGGGCTTTAAGAGAAGGTGAGAGGTTTGTGATCAGTAGGCAAAAAGAATTCTTGGCCACTCACAGAGTGTTGAAAGTGCCGTACAGAACATTACATGACTACAATTTCCCTACCGAATGTTTTATACTACGTTTAGAGACGAATGCCAAAATTACCATCCGTTATTTACCCACTGCTGTTAGACCGCAACTGCCGATTCGGATGCGTCTAATGCGATATTAATGGTTGCTTTGGTTTCTCGGTGTTCAGGCATAGTAGCTTTTGCGACAGTTTGCTCAGCTGTGGAGAATGTTTTATACATGTCGCTGTTAAAATGGATGAGTTTCGCATTTCCACGGAGTTGGTCTGTTAAGAGTCTCATGAGAGAGGCGTAATTCAGTACTAACCCTTTATAGAAACTAACCAGGCCGTCGAACGCACGCAATTACTTGACTGTTATTGATTCTCCGTTATCCAGAATGCCTGCCACTTTGATTTTGACAGGGTGGGTGTCTTGAGCATCAATATTTTGTCCAAGAAGATCCACAGATTCGATTTCGATTTGAAATTTCTGAATACTCACAGTTATGCCGTGTTCTCTCAGTCGCTCGAAAACAAGCTCCAGATGCTGAAGGTGAGTTACTCTGCCCAGATTTGCAATCAAGCAGTCATCAAAATACGCTTGTACGAAGTCGGGAACAAAAGGAGTGATGATAGCTGTTATAGGAACGTCGTCAGCAGTTATGGGGATTTGTTTGTACTCTTCAATCAAGTCGATCCTCGAAATAACGTTTGTACCTCTGTAGGTGGCTGTTAAGGCGTCAATGTGAGGCGACGGGCGAAAATCGGGGGTAGATTTTGTATTCAGTTGCCGATAGTCACCACTTAGATGCCAAGTATTGTTGTTCTTTTCAGGGACCATGTATAAGCGAGATGCTAATGGACTGTCTGATGGCCGGATAATTGCCAGATCTACCATGTGGTTGAAATCGTTTTTAGCCAACTTCAGCTTTTCAGAAACTAGTCGAAGTGCTTTCGAAAATGAAGGTCGTCCTGTTGTACTGGACGGAAATATAAAATATGTAGATAATAGCAAAAACTAAATTCAAAATAAGTCTATTTAACGATCCCCACACTGTAATGGTGATTTGATGTGCAACATTGCTGGTTAAAGACGGAAATTTTAGTCGTGTTTGGTACAGATCAGGGGATTATCGAGTATCTGCTGATAAAATGTGTCGATTAATTGCCTAATGGTGACTGGAGATAATCTATAACCGGTAAAGGAAGTCATACAAACAAATAACTTAGTACTGTCATCTACTAACTACCATTTGCTTGTGTCGAAGAGTGGATTATAGCGTTGTAGCAGGTCCATACCAGAGATTAAGTTAGAAACATCTGCAATAACAAAAATCCAGTAAATGAATTTGCATAAACTTACGTGGACATATCGCTTACCATATGTGACAATCGGTTTCCCGTTTGCCACTTGTAAGTTGAATACCGGTTCATGCAGCCGGTCGTTAGGAATCGCTGGAAGAACGCCAACTTCATAGCCAGTGTCGACAAGATATCGAACTTTTGTCATCATATCAGTTATGTATAACGGACGGCCATGTCGTTCGGCTGCTGTTGTCGTCTATTACTGCTGACTTGGAAGTCTCCCGAAGAAATTTTCGCGTCAGATGTTTTGGAAACTGGGAAAATGACGGCATTTCGCTAACAAAATCCAGAGAACTCAATGTACCTATTTTGGTACTAGCACCAGTCAGGACTATCTGCTTTAGATCTTATACCGGACAGACCAACGAAAGGAGTTTAGGAGCGTCTACGATTATGATGAATATTAAGATAAGGAGTCAAATTACGACGGAGGTGTGTGAGGTCATTTTATCGGTATCAGGAGTTCTATTGATCCCCAGAATCCGGTCGGTAGATATGGTCAGTTCATCTACAGAGTTATTTCGCGATGAGACACAGCTTTATGTTCGTTTACGTTCTCTGTCATCACTGTAATGGAGAAGAAACGCCGAAAAGCCGTCCAGAGAGTTTAGTTGGACAGTATTGTCATTCATTTGTTCCTTCGCCCGGTCTCGTATTCTAACCTTTGTTATTTGATCCTGGTTAAAGTAAAATGACAATGTAGCAAAAGTCATACTTCTAATTAATTTTATAAAAGAAATTATTCCAATATATCTATACGTGAATGGTCAGAAAAACGAAGAAACTTTAATTTATGGCTACGGTACATTTGGATGACTTGAAAACGTGTGGTTTATCTTCGCCCAACAGCATTGATATTTACTTGTTCTTTTTCCCTGTCTTGTGTTTTACCTTTTACTCAAGTCTCTTGTTAAACACATATTATGTTGTTGTCTCCCTCGTCGGGCACTTGTTATTTGATCCTGGTCAAAGATGTATCTTTTATCGCCTAATTTACTATTGCGTGTTGCCGAACTTTCCATAATGAGGTTTGGTTTGACTAAACTCAGGGTCACGGTGTTTTTCAGTGTATGGGTGTTAACGTTTGGCTGTCTTCTTGGAAAGATTCCCGGAATCTTTGCAGGCAGACATCTGATCCTATCTTGTTGGAAATATTTCTGTTGATTCTCAGGTATCAAACACTTTTTCATCAGCTATCTCTTGTTGTTTAGTAGGTTAATTTGTGTTGGGGAAACCCTTCACTGCATGGCACAGGCCATACCATTTGATGTGTTTCGTACCTTTGGTGTAATTTATACTATTTGTCAAATTGGACACAGAGTTAGTGTTTTGACATAATTTCATACGAGTGACTCAAAAACGCTTTGTGTGCCTAATCGAACAAATTTTGGTTCATTGGTTCTGCATTCAGATCAATTTTTCAAATTTCGATCGTTATATTCCTCACACACTTTACCCCTTGTGGTCACTCTAGAACACAATATTCCTATAGTCTTGACACACTTCCATTTGAGACTGTTACACTTTCCGTTGTGCGGTTACAATTAAAAATTTCAACAAAATTACATGTGAGCTTCATATTATAGTGGATTCAGTTTTCATTGACACAAAGTTGGGTAAATCCTGGAGTGAAGAATTATTGTGTACATGTGTCACTCTTAGAGTCAGATATGTGTAACACGCGCCGGATATCACATAGAAATTAATTCATCTCTCAATTTTTGTCAAGTCAAATGGTGTGAATTGCACGTATTAGACCGTACGGCTCCGAATTCGTACGGATAGCTGTTTTGTGAATTTTGCTAAATTTTAGTCGTTTTTTAAAAATCAAATTAAATAGATTGAACAGGGCCTCAACATGGCTGTTTAAAATATGATGAACGTGCTTGTAATTGATTAGTTGAGCAGTAACCTTAACTTCTACACAGTCCTACATCCTCCATTGCCAAACAAAAGGCAGCGGTCTGAAGGTTGTTGATAACCGACGGAGGTGATTTATGTTGGTGATTAGGGACCTAATCGAGTTAGACGGAAATAGGGTGACCAACATTCCTAGGTCAAAATCACACCCGACAATTAATGTCTAGCTCAGATCACTCTTTCATGACATCCATGTTGTTATGTTCGAATAGATCATCAGGTAACCTAAACTCGGCAGACAGAACGAAGAATCAGCGACACAACGAAAAGACAGGCTAAAACATTCCTATGTGCCACAACCCTGATTACTTGATGGAGACGGCCAGGTTCAGATGAGGAAAACGTATATTTCACAAGCACGAACAAAACATGCACACAGCTAAAGCGTACATACATAGCATAAAAAGGTCATTATGAAACGTCACAAAACAGCGTATTAAAAAAAGGCAACAGAGGAACAGCATTTAGGGTCCTTCCAAGTTGAAAATACAATCTGAAGGTGGAAAGGAGTGCTTTTGGTGCGGAAATGAGAAGTTCAAATATCAACATGAAATTACAAACCGAAGACGTTTATCGAGTTATTCATGGAGATCTAGTGCCTTCAACATAGGTACTATGGTTGCATTAATGACTTTACAACACAAACAATGATTTTAGGGAAACATGTTAGTGATTTGAAGTACAGAGAAATGGAGTGCGACCACAGCTTATGGCGCGCAATCAGTTACTGTGCGTTTGTCGTCCTTGACATTGACGAGGATCGGTGGACTGTTTGACATTCAGTCACTCAACTGCCGGGTGATTATTTTTATTTATTTATTTATTTAAACACGTAAATATTGGTACAAGAAAGCACCAGATAAATATGCGCCTCACAAATCTCATTCGATTTGTGTGAGGGCTGTGATACTGCCCAGACTGAAGCAGGTGGTTTTCTTAGAGGACCACACCCGGAGCCTTTGACCTAAAGGTCTAGTCCACAAGGCAGTGGAGCATCGTGAGGAGATGCAGTCCCATGGTAGCCGGTGACCAACAGTTGGTTCATACGCCATTCGTTCCTTCAGGATACTGGAGCCCATGTGCACCATTGGTTTGGAATCAGGGTTTTCTAACTCCCCTAGGTGGATCCTCCACACCTATCAACTCGGTTAAAGCGCCGGACATTCGCTTTTCGTCCTCTCAATTTCGTAAACAACAGTAATGCCACGAGAAGGCAATGAGTAGGACTTCCCTGTCAGAGGCTATATACGTGTGGCCATATGAGAGCATTTCGAGAGGGAGAGTGGACTCTCCCCACTCTCGGCCGTACCAGGGCATTTGGGGGGCCAGTGACATTTCACTTGTGCAACAATATTATGTTGTGATTTTACACTCAGATCATTGTGGGAATAGACTCTAGGCACGAAATTTTCCCTTTCGTTGATGTCGATGGCTCGTGTAAATACATTTGGTTGATTTGACGGTCATTTATCACTAGCAAAATAGCTAACCAAGGCGTTTGAATAGGCATGAAGTACACAAACATTCAAATCCTATGACTATCCTCTACTGATTTCAACTCCCTTGGAGAAAATAAGAATGAGGGACTAATGTAGGTCAACAAACAAACAAGAACCGACCAGTTAGGTGGTCTCCGGAGTAACGGAACCTGTGAATGTCAGTGTGGAAGAACCTCACAGTTACGACACGTCACTGGCGTCAGCTACCATACAGTCTCAGTCTTCCCACCACTATTAGAAGTATAGTACTCCTGGTTCTTGGTCTGTTACATGTCAAGACCATTAAGTCTTCGTGTTGGATGTCTGTGAACTTCTGAATCTAGGATGATTGAGTCTTTTCGGGTTCAGTACAACTCGAGAAATGACCTATCCAGTCAAATCAGATGTTATGAGTGCCGACATTGGTCGGCAACACAACAACAGAAAGGTGAATTAGAATACCCCCTCCAGTCAGTTGATCTCAATCAATAAATCACGATTTAGGGCAGCAAGGCCACAGTACCGCCAATGGAACTCCTTAAATAGGCAAACATCTTGCAGTGGCCAGTTTGCACTGAATCTGCTAAGCCATTTACAGCAACAATCTGTTTATTTCCCCGAAAACATGCTTCTGCAACGGAATATCAGGTGAAGAGATAAACCATGAAGTTCCTCTATAGCAACTCCGAAGGATTAGGAAGAAAATTAAGGTAGATCAAAAACGTGATTTTGTTCGGATTTGAAGATCATAGTTCTAAATTAAGCATGTTTATCCATCGAATTCATGGAAGATGAAGTAAACGTGAAAAGCGTGACACTGTGATGACAGGGCACACAAAACAGGAGTAGTAGCGATGTTCAGACCTCAAGGCCGCAGTGTCAAGCTGAACCAAACTAGCCTAGACGGTGGAACCATGCTGGTATCGCCACGTTGTGAAATGCAATGAATAATTAGTTGGGGGAGTGAACCGGCTTTCCACATATACTAATGTGGTAGTATTAATCCCAACTAACCGATACTCGAAGCTGAACGTAAGATTTTTGAGAAAATTCGCATTAAACACATAGCACTGAGAGATCAGAAATAGTGAACGCGAAAATATTTGTCCAGCATGGCGTTCCTCGACCATACAAATGGAGTAATTCTGTGTAACATTTTGCTTTTCGTATTGAATATACTACTCTTCCTAACCCCAATGTGTTCTTCACACGTACTAGACTGCTGATTGTCACGTAGGACGAGTCAGTGTAGACTATGATGTGACATCCACGTTAGATTTGATAGATAAGTTAGTCACGCCATGAAAAACCTACAATTTTGAGGTGAGGTATGTTAATATAGCAGCAAGAATAAATGCACAATCATCAAACTAGACCATACTTCTACACCAACCATATGCTAATGCGACAAACACATTGGGGCCAACCATGTACTCCAAGCCGGAGACTACAATACTACACCTCTTGATATCAGGAAGTGCGATACGACAACTATATAAAATAACACACAAAGGTAAAACATACTTCGGGTAATGCCGACGCTATCACACCTGAAGTTTGGTCTTATGGTGATAACTAGGAACTTTAACGCCCCAACCGTAAATTCGCGTGTTGATGATATGGTATCTGTAGGACAGTTTCACAAACAACTCGTCGAAATTATCAAACCTTCTGGTTTCGTTGAACATGTAGATAACGCCACGAAATAGCAAAAGGACGGAATTCTCTCAAGTTAAACTGTTTGCCCGCAAATGGTCTAGTCAACTAGGTTCATGTTCAAGCATCAGAAAGCAGTGATGACTATAGCTATTTATATTTAACTTGATCAGAAAAGAAGTACTTCGTAGAGCTGAGAATGCCTCTGTCTATTGCTGTATCAGGGCAGACTACACAACCATGGGGCAAAAACTCACAAAATCTCGTGGCTACTAGAGTGGTGAAAACTGTTAACGGATGACCACTGAGAGACAGCGAGAGGCATTACTCAGCGACCTATCCTACATAACATACACGCAGCTCAAAACACCCATTGAAAGAAACTAACTCATCTTAAACAAAGCGCAGACAGCTTGTTGAAGGAAGAATAGGAATCCTGTCACAAGTGTGAATTTCTACCAGGAGATTCTGGTAACAACAATTACGTGGAACTGAGAAATAAATGTTTCGTAAGCGTGCGAAGCGACATATACTTCCAGAAAAAATTAATGACTTAAGTCAATGTTCATCCACAGCTCCTTCATCAAACGGATAACCGAAAATGAAGGACTGATCCTCTTTCAAAGTGAGTAACATCCAAGATCTCACCATAATAAAAATGCCACAGAATCTTAACACCAGCGTCCCTGATCGAATAAACAGCCAATCTATAAGCATCCAACGCTCTTTTAACCTAGTGTGGTAAGATTTTCCGACTGAATGATCGAATCGGTTTCCTAAGCTCTTGTAATAACCTCAGACTAAATCTACACGACAACATAGACAATAAACAATAATAATATGGAAAGAAAGCTTTACTCTAAGGTTAGTTCATGTACTTCCTGCACTTCAGATAGTCCTAGGCTTCTGAAATGTTTTGCAACCCTACTAAACATAGTAGAAAGACAACCATCCAATCAGGAATGTGACACGTGGAACTTCACTTTCTGGATATTTCTGATAGACTTCTTTTTAATTTGATTAGATAAAATGTTTCCCAGAGTTTCTAGGGCTTCTCTGAGCTTCTTCCGAGGAATACTTTGTGTCTCGCCAACATAAAGCCCATTGGTGACCTGGGAAGTATACATCTAATTCTCTGTACTAGTATGAAAATGTCGAGAACCTTAACTTCCTGAAAGTCGCTGTGATGTATCAGTATCCTGCCTGCGGCCATAAAACTGTAAGTGGAAGCGATCTATACACAGGTATGTGGCCTGTCCAGGTAGCGTCACTAGAGTGAGGGGGCCAGAGGTTTCTTTTAAATCTTTAAAGTAGGGGGCATGAAAGACCCAGCCCGCCATGGAGCAGTCACATTACCCTCGATACTGCCAAAGTTAATAAAAAAGAGCAATGGTCAAATGAGAGAAAACACTGACGCAACCACCCCTCTTCATGAAGGCCAGAACGGATTTAAGAAGAAGTTATTTGAGTTCCATCTTCTCATAGGATGAGACAGCTAGACCGGCTTCTGAGAATAAAGGATGCTGTAGCACGTAATATTCCTGTAATTCATAAGGGCGTTTGAATCCGTACCACGCGTACTCCTAAAATGGGGATCCAGGTTTCGTTGACTCGCATCTATTCTGAATGCAAATTATCAACGAAATGGGACGTGCTCGTAAATTATCAACAGAATGGGACGTGCTCGTACCAAAGTGCATTGAATGTAAGGTAGCTAGATTGTCTCACCAACAGTTGTTTCATGGCGGACAATCTTAGGTTAATTCCTCTTTCTGGTCTCTAACAAGAAGCCTCTAGCCAAAATAAGCTAGTTGTACTAATCTATTCATACAAAACGAAGGTCTGGAAGTCCATGAAAAGCTTAACGAGTTCTTCGGAACTTCGAAATTACTGAACGGATGTGGGCCGTAGATAATTTATCTTGTCGAAACACTATGCTATGAAGACTCGTACCCACGACTAACAAACTATTTCGTGATAATTTACCTCCACTTTCCCCGCAAACTGTGATATAGGACAATTATTCCCAGAAAACTTAGATACCTGCTCAAACACCTTTAGAAATGCCATCATGTCAAGTGCGAATCACTACTTTATCTAGAACAAATTGGTGAATTCACATCAGGTCTGCTTTTGACACTATTCATGACTTTCTCATAGATTCACCTTCAAATCTACAATGCTGCGTCTCCCCCCTTTAAAAGAAATAGAATTCTCTTCGAGAACACACAAAGACGAGCAACTTAGTGGATGATGAAGCTGTGAAACAAATCCTACGAAGACAGACTCCGACATCCATGAATATTTTCTCCGGGCTATAGAGACGAAGAAAAACTGACTTGAAAATGGAACACGATATACTCAGTACGCTACGTCACATCAACACGAACATCCTACAAGGACATCATCATCATTCTCCGTGAAGACACCTCCGAAAATTACATGTCTAGAGGTGAAAACCCGTGTGCCCTTCCAAATTTTCACACACCTACACTAGCTGTACTTGACGCATATCTCGTAACTTACCTACTGTTATCATTACAGCATATCACTAACTTATTCTTATACCGCTTATCATTACTACCGTTTCCCATCTCATTCTTACACTTCGATCTCACACTGTTTGTATTACCAATTATGCAACATACTGTTGTGTGCACTATCATTATAGTCGATTACTGAGAACAAATGAATTTATTAGTAGTTAAAATACGAATATATTCGAATATGTATTTCAGTAATTTACTTCATCAATAATAAGCAGTTAAAGCACAAGTGGTTTGAGTCGATATAAACGGACTGGTGTAGTTGTTGTGTAGGATTCACACCAGAATTGGTTTTAGACTGATATTGCCACGTATAATCTCAGGCGTTTGCAATTAAGTAAAAATAACACTTGCAGTAAAATAGTCAGCAACTGCATAGTAATGAGATAAATGAAGGATTGCACATGAATGGTCTAACCTGTATTGTTTCGATTGACATAAATACAAACTATCCTGAATACTTGTTAACCAGCGTGTCCTAAATATACATAGATCAATATGGTAATGGAATTTGACTTACAAATAAATAAATGGGTGAGGAATCAGACGAAAGATTTTCGAGGAGACTTAGTCTGCAGTTAAACTCAACTAGATTTCGTAGTTGTGGCAGTCAGAATAAAGTGGGAATTATCATGTCCACCTTCCTTGTAAGCAGTGGCGGTCGACTTCCCTTTTTCTGTGCTTTTTCCGCTGTTTCTTTTGTGTAGCTGCATAATTTAATGTTTCAGTGTGCTGAAATTCAGCAGCTAAAGTAATACTTGCACCAAAGTCGTTCGAATAAACCGCACACCTGACCACAAGTTAACTAACAGAAGTGAAGTAACGCGCTTGACAATCATATGATTAGTCAAGTATTTCATTCCAGAATGAGCATAAAATCACGTTTATTCGACATCTCTATAGAAAATGCCATACTTATTTATTCGCTTTCTCAGTTCTTGAAACAATCGTCTTCTTTAAGCATTCGAATATTTTTTTTAATTGTCTTTTATGTTGGGGAACAACCAACCAAACTATTGTCCAGTTATGTGATAGCTATCGGTCCAGGAAACCTTACAGCCCTGGTAAGAGCACATTCACTCAGATTAGGAAATACACCAACCCACATATAACTGCTGAACTGAGTAGAATCCGTGCGGTCAGGTTGACAAACTATCGCCTATTTGAAATTACCGATGACCTATAATCATCCTGAAACAGCATGAAGCGAAGGAAGGGAGGTAATCCGTTTATGCAAGCTCGTCGCAAGGTAATTAGAAACTAAGGGTGTTTTGAAATACAGCATAATTTTTTCCAGGAGTTTTGAGACCTTCAGATGACAGTTTACTGCATTCGTATAAGAACAATAGAAATACATGCCGATGAACATAAGCAGCTAAATTTTTTATCTCCGAATACAGAAATACAGGGAGTAATTGTCCAATACTATCTCGTGATTTCTGGATTGCTGGCCGTGTTTCCAGCTATTCAAGGTTATTGAAGAGGAAGAGGGAGGTTTGAGCCAAGTCAGCAACAAGGTAAGATAAGTGTGACCTTTGATTCGAAATTATTGACTGATTGGTTTGACCAATACCTTCATTAAATCATTTTTAGTTGGTTGAGAGCTAATTAAGTTGATAATCCACGAACATCTCATTGGGGGACTTACTCCAATGGCCATTACAGACAGCTGATCTAGTTTCTCCAGTTGTCGATCTAATATATATTTATTTTCTTCATGTGAACGCTGTTGTATTTACCGCAAAGTTTTGTAACATTTTAATAAGATGTGTTTTAAAATACTGATCGCAAATATTGTGTTTGGAAGTACTGGGAGTTAGCCGTGTGATTATAAATAGCTGCTTTGCAAAGCGGATCTGCATCTTCACAGGAGCAACGATGTCTCAAATATAAAAGAAGGTTTAGTGGTATTAGACAAGCAGTGGGAATGGCCCTACTAAGTTTCCGGTCAGTCAGTTAACTATCTCGTTGCTAAGACCCTTCCTCGATTTACTTTCTTGGCATGACTAGTTTCGATTCCGAGATTGTTTGAATTCGAGGATTGTGCTATTTCTGATTGTTGATTAGTTTCGTTATTGAATTTAAGTGCATTGTGTGCCCTTCCTGTGTCGTAAATTAACCAACTGTTTTCTTTTTCTTAGCCTTAGAGCACTCGTCATGCTCCTCTAGTACACAGAACACCTGGCTAGATGCGAACCGCTACAATATATCTGTTAGAACTGTCAGTTCGTAATGAAAACCTTTACTTTGACTCCTAACCACGAATTTTAACCCAATCCCAAGTTCTCATATTGGTTTATAATCCTCTTTTGACCCTGATAAACAGGTGAGTCGTCTGAAGTCCACTTTAGCGTTATTTAAAGGTCGCCCTTAAATTAGTGTTACGGCTTTTTTGTATTTAGCATAGGCTTCTTTTGGATGAAAATAGCATAACTTTTAGCCTCTAGTGGATGCTATTAAATGTCAAGCGGTGTAAAAAGCATCTCGTAACAGAACTAGCGTGTCTGATGAGTAGTTAGTATTCAGAATGTTGCTACCTTCCTGTTAGTAAATGTTTGTCCTTATCATACCACAGTCAGTCAGCTACAACGTAGGACCAGGCACATATATGCATCGGTCCAAGTTACCATACCTCGTTAGCACAACAAGATAAACACCGGATTCATAGAAGTAATTAATTTAGTGGTGGTAGTATATAAAGAAAGGTTGTATATAAGGATATAGTACAGGAAGGAAGAGAGATATGAAGCAATTTTAATCTCATAGTTTAAGGGAAGATAAAGAGTGTATACACCTACGCCATTGTGATCGATTCTGAGTCATGTCACATAGAGTCTCCAACCATTGGTTACGATAGTCACGCGGACCCCAACCAGGTAGTCTGCATCTGCCAACATGGCTCAGGCTGGAAGTTAGTGACTTCAAACACTGATGCCATGTTTCGGTTTGGCCGCCCCTAACTCTCTTCCAACCATCCCCAATACTAGTCATCATAGCGCGTCGTGGTAATCGGTGTTCAGGCATACGTAACACATGGCCCAACCATCTCAGTCGATGAAGATTCATGACTTCATCAACTGATTTACCATCGTTCCCTAATACCCTGCGTCTAACCTCACTATTACTTACCCGGTGATCCCAGCAGATCCGAGCAATATTTCTAAGACATCTGTGGTCAAATACTAGTAACTTACGAGTATCTTCTACTCTTAATGGCCATGTTTCACAGCCGTAAAGTAGAACAGAGCGAACTGATGCGCAGTATACTCGTCCCTTAATTGATAGACGGATATCTCGTCTACGCCATAGGTGACGTAAGTTGGCAAAAGCCAAACGAGCTTTTTGAATCCGTGCTGAGATTTCGTCAGACACCAACCCATTAGGGCTGATCAGACTTCCAAGATAAGTGAAGTTGTCCACGCGTTCGACTACTTCACTCCCTATCCTTAGTTCGGGTGTTGACGCAGGCCAGTCCTGGAGTAACAGTTTACATTTGGATGGGGAGAAACGCATCCCAAACATCCTGGCATTATTACTGAGTTCCAACAGAAGACTCTGCATTTTGCCAGCGTCTTCACCAAACAGGACTATGTCATCTGCGTATTCTAAGTCGCTTAGTGGTCCCCCTGGTAGGAGATCAATTCCTGCAAATTCAGTCGACGAGAGTGTTATTTCCAGCAACAGGTCTATAATGAAGTTAAAAAAGGGGATAGTGGACAGCCTTGACGTACATCACTTGAGGTTGTAAAATCATATGACAGTTCGCCATAAGCTCTCACTCGACTGATAGTGTTCGAGTAAAGAGCCTTCACAAGGTTTATGTACTTCTCAGGTACACCTTTCAATGACAGACACTGCCACAGAACCTCTCGGTCTACAGAGTCAAATGCTGCTTTCAAGTCAAGAAAAACTATCATTGTCGGACGCCGATAAGCGTGTCTGTGCTCTAAAACTTGACGAATGGTGAATATGTGGTTGATACAGCCACGACCAGGTCTGAAGCCAGCCTGATTTTATCGTGTTTGCAGTTCACGAGTCTTAGTTAGGCGCCTGATAATTATTGAGGCTAGTATTTTAGATACTATGTTAGTCAGACTAATCCCTCTATGGTTATCGCAGGATGATTTTGACCCCTTTTTATATATTGGGACAATAAGTGATTGTGACCAGTCGGATGGGATTACATCCGTCTCCCAGATTTTAGCCAGAATATTAGTCAACCTAATCGCTAAAATTGGACCACCATATTTAAAGACCTCTGGAGCCAATCCATCTGGTCCAGCTGCTCTTCCTCGTTTCAGATTACCTATAGCCTTTTGAACTTCAAGTAGGGTTGGGGGGCCTACTTCAATGTTCCATTCAGGTTTTCTGAGAATAGTGGGTAGTTGTGCAGTAGCTGAAGGCCAGCTAAACTGTTCCTTAAAGTGTTCCGCCAATCGTTCTAAACGTTTGGGTTGAGAGCAGATAAGGGTTCCGTCTTTTTCGGAGATTGTCTCACTTACGCTTGACTTCTTAATTCCAGTTTCTTTTATTAGTCTGAATAGTTGCCTGGTGTTGCCTACAGCCGCTGCCTTTTCCATCTCTTTTGCTTTCGTTGCCCACCACTGCTCACGATCGTTCCTTAGACTTTTAGTTAACCTAGATCTAATTTGTTTACGCTCTTCGTCGTGTTCAGAGCCTGATGGGATGAGTTTACGCGAATCCATCAGTGAAATAGACTTAAAAGAAATCCATTGGTTTTTTGGAACCCTATGGTTTAAATGACTAATAGATGTTACTGCTGTTTCCACAGCTGTTCGTATGTCTTTCCAAGCAGCATCTGGGTCAGTCTCGTTTACAGAACTGCCTAGATGTGAACTCAGCTGTTTCTGGAATTCGCATTCGGCTTTCTCGTCCTCCAGTTCAATCCTAATGGGTCTTCTTAGTGTACTTTTCCTGCGTCCGTTGAGGCGCAGACAAATGCGCGCTCGTATTAAAGCGTGATCAGAGTCTAAACAAGTATTCCAATACGAGCGACAATCTTCTATTGAGCCTCTCCAACGATGACTGATGACAATATGGTCTATTTGAGTCCATCGTTGGTTTGGTGCAGGTGGTCGCCATGTTAGACGATGTCTCTCCTTATGTTTAAAATTAGTGCTTGCCAAAAATAAACGATTGTCTGAGCATAGTTGCAACAGACGATCACCATTATCGGTTCGTTGAGCCGGAATACTAAAACACCCACCTAAATGTCTTTCTGTTTGATTTAAGCTGCCTACCTGGGCATTAAAGTCACCCGCTACGACTACTATATCTGAGCGCTTAGCTTTCTGAAGAAGCTCAGAGAGCTTTCTGTAAAAGTCATCTTTCACCTCATCATGGCTGCAGTCAGTGGGAGCGTAGGCAGAAACGACGAAAAGGCAACGACGTGTGTCCCTATCCTTCCGAGTTCTTACGGAGCCATTTAGCCGGACAGCACACAGGCGACTGTTAACGGGGATCTATTCTAGTAGTGCCTGTTCTGCCATTGTACTTAGTGCTATGCCTACACCTGCAAGTCCGCGAGAACTAGCCAACGGGTCGCCAGATACACGGAGGGTGTATTTCGTTGGCTGTCCATTTTGGCGAGGTGAGGTCAAGTGAATGACCACACTGGGATCCTGTATGCGTGTTTCGGAGACACAGCATACATCAATGGTACGAGATTCTAGGGTTTTAGCTAAGGAGGCCTGTTGACCGATTTGGCATAGGGTACGTACGTTGAAGGTTCCAATGTGTAGTTTGGAGCGAGGTTTTAGTAGACCTGGGACAGTGTTTCGCGCACTAGAATCGTTGGCCATGGTGACACTTGAGGAGGAAACCGGAAGAGGAAGTTTAGAGTTGAAAGTTCATGTAGGAGGAATAATAGGAATTGAAGAAGGAGATTGGTTATGAATACAGTGGTCTTGAGTGTTGTTAGAGGTATGAGGGCGGTTATCACTTCCCGGTTGCCCACACCGTGGAAGGGTTCTTCTAGAGGTACCTGAAAAGGAAATTGGGTTAGAAGTGGTCTTAATGACCTGAGAGCGTGGCCACAGTGCCCAAGGGACAACTGCTTGAGGTCGGTCACACACGACCATTTCGTGGGTAGTTTTTGTGTTAGCTCCGTTCTTCAAAGGACCTTACCGCCGGAGACGGATTTCCGTGGGATAAGGTGAGGTGTGCATTTTTAGGGTCGACCTTTTCTAACCCCACCCCTCCTTGTGGGAAGGCAGCATCGCTGTCATGCTGGTTGTCTGAAGGAAACACCTTACTGCTGTCACACCTCTGTACAGTCAGCAGTACGACTTCGCCTTCGGACCTTGGGTTTGCTGCTTTTAGTCTCACCGCTCTTCAACCGACCTGTCTGGCATGGTGGGACCTCGAGGAACGATTGTTCCAGCCAGCATAGCTCGATTGCTTCATCACGATAGGCAAGCCCGACCACCACGTCAAGGTGAGTTAGCGATATGGTAAATAATAATAATAATAGTAATAATAATAATAAAGGCAATAATAATAATAATGTAAATTGTCTTGCTTTTAGTATGAGCAGGGATATTATCGTCAATAGAGTTCATCATTTCATTCATTTGTCAAGGTAGCAGCCACGGTCCTAAGTACCCTTGATGGCCACGTTTAGCAGCCGTAAAGTAGAACAGGGCGAACTGCTGCGCAGCATACTCGTTCCTTAATTGATAGACGGATATCTTGCCTTCGCCATAAATGATGTATGTTGGCAAAAGCCAAACGAGCTTTTTGAATCCGTGCAGAAATTTCGTCAGAAATGCATGCATAACTTTTTGAATCTAAGCAATATGGAGTTTACCGATTGGCGTGTTTAATAAAATCGGAGCCACAATATGTGTAAACAATTCTAAATTTCTTTGTCCAGTCATACTTGTTTACGAATTCTAAATCACTCGTACGATATGCCTAATTTACTGTGTTTGCTTTAATATCGTTCTGTAGTTTCAGCGACTATCCCTAGTTGGTATGGCCGATTATTGGAAAAGTAACCCAAAGAAGTATTGCGAATTATGCAAATGTTGGATGGCTGACAACAAAATTGTAAGATTAACTCTTCATTATTATCCCACATATACTTTAAACAGAGCATTCAAAATCATGAGAATGGTATGCGTCATAAAGCTAGTGTAGCTAAAAAAGTTAATGAATTGACCCGTAGCAACAAATGTGCTGAAATGGAAAGGAAGAATTTAGAGGCGTGCTTACAACAAATAAACGATGTAATTGTCTTAAATTCCATGTTATCCTTTTAAATATTCAGAATGCCCACTTAAGCATGATGAAAGATCTAGAAAGAGACCCATCATTAGCAAAACAATATGGAGTCGTACTAGCAAGTAACTGCGTGTTTTACGTTATATTTAAAATTCGAAGAGTCACCGTGTGAAGGAAAGTTGAACCAAGAGTCTTCTAGTAAAACAGAGAAACCAGTTGCTGATAAATCTCGTCCTGATCCACCCAGTCGCGCGAATATTTGGAAGGAATCGATTACCCCAGATGGCAAACATTATTATTGGAATGTGGCTACTCGTGTTGCGCAGTGGACACGGCCAGATGGCATTATAGAGCCGGAACAACGACCAGTGAAAGAAGAAAAAACCAGACTAAAAGAATTCGTCTTAAATCGTCTTGTGGAGTTAAGCGAACATGGATCCAAAGGAGCTAATGAAGCAGTACTACAAGTGTTTAATGTACCTACATCAGATATCGAGCCTATCATAGAAAAAATATCGGATGGAACATCCGATAAGAAGCCGAAAAGTTTGGACCCGCCAACACCTGTTCAATTCCAAGGTCCACAAATTGATTTACTTGGTCCGTGGGTTCCTTGTGAAGATACGTGAGTAATCTACAAACGTTTTTTCAACTATTGAACCAGGAAAAACTTTCATATTTTTATTTCTGTTGAAATACAACTTAGGTCTCACGGATACACTAAAACCTGTATACCTACTAAAATCGCTGCGATTATTTGTACGATAGGGATTCTACTGAGTTATTCAAAACAAAGTTATCCCAATAGAATTCAAACCCCTCGACTAGTAGGTTGAGGGCGTTAACCAATAAACATTATTCTGTCTTACATTATTGGATATAGTTGAGGAAAATAGGAGGGATGTAAATGAAAAAGGCATTTAATCTTAGATATTTTCTATGTACTCAAGTGAGAAGTGCTTCAGTAATTTGTTGATTTTCAATTAATAGTGGCAAGGGATTTAATAAGAATGTAAATACTCACTGATTAGATAATCCACAATGGCCCCCAAATGCCCTGGTACGGCCGAGAGTGGGGACAGTCCGCTCTCCCTCTCGAAATGCTCTCATATGGCCACGCGAATATATAGCCTCTGCCAGGGAAGTCCTACTCACTGCCTTCTCGTGGCGGGGTTGTTGTTCACAAAAGTGAGAGGACGAAAAGCGAATGTCCGGCGCTTTAACCGAGTTGATAGGTGTGGAGGATCCACCTAGGGGAGTTGGAAAACCCTGATTCCAAACCAATGGTGCACATGGGCTCCAGTATCCTGAAGGAACGAATGGCGTATGAACCAACTGTTGGTCACCGGCTACCATGGGACTGCATCTCCTTACAATGCTCCACTGCCTTGTGGACTAGACCTTTAGGTCAAAGGCTCCGGGTGTGGTCCCCTAAGAAAACCACCTGCTTCAGTCTGGGCAGTATCACAGCCCTCACACAAATCGAATGAGATTTGTGAGGCGCATATTTATCTGGTGCTTTCTTGTACCAATATTTATGTGTTTAAATAAATAATAAATAAATAATAAACCCATAAAACATATTTCTATTTGAAACAGTTGATTAGAATACGTTAAGCTTGACTACAGTATAGAATAACAGATTTTTGAAATAGATTGTTGTTGGTTTCAATAGTGTGGAGAACTGAATACTAATTTAGTGGGCCACTATGTGAAATAAGCCTAAAATCAGTGAAATGGCTCGAAGGTATAATCATTTACTTTCTATTCTTAGGCTTTAGATATTTGCCTATTTCTCTGTCCCCGAATGCCCTGGTACGGCCGAAAGTGGGGAGAGTCCGCTCTCCCTCTCGAAATGCTCTCATATGGCCACGCGTATATAGCCTCTGCCAGTGAAGTCCTACTCACTGCCTTCTCGCACCACGGGTGTTGTTTACAAAATTGAGAGGACGAAATGCGAATGTCCAGCTCTTTAACCGGGTTCGTGGGCACGGAGAGCTCACCTAGGCGAGTTGGAAGACCGTGATTCCAAACCAATGGTGCACATGGACTCCAGTATCCTGAGGGAACAAATGGCGTATGAATCAAACGTTGGTCACCGGCTACCATGGGACTGCATCTCCTCACGATGCTCCACTGTCTTGTGGATCAGACCTTCAGGTCCAAGGCTCAGGATGTGGCCCCGTAAGAAAACCACCTGTTTCAGTTTGGGCACCTGGGCAATATCACAGCCCTCACACAAATCAAATGAGATTTGTGAGGCGCATATGTATCTGGTGCCCCTTTGTACCAATATTTATGTGTTCAAATATATAAATAAATAAGCCTATTTCTCTATTGAAATAAAGCGAGAACGACTAAATCTGCAGGGTAAAATGAATCCATTTCATTTCGAGGCTTCTCATCTGCTGTAAACGGCTTTCAGTTACAGTTAATATTATTATGTTTTTAATAATGTCAATAAAACTACTAGCCTTTAAAATCTTAATTGTCTGAGTACAATTATGTTTATTATTTCACTTAGTGACTCCATATCTCGTTTCTTTTCTTGTGATAAAGTCCTAGGCCTAAATTGCCCAAGCTTGATCTCCCTGATACCTTCAATGATGTTGGATCTCCAAATTTGGATGGAAAACTGTCTGTACTTGCACAGTTGGAAGCAACAACGGAAAATTATTACGAAAATTCAACTCTCTTCTGTCCTAAAGAACATGTAACTACTCATAGTAGTTGCGTAGCTGAAACCGCTAAGCAAACCAACAATGAAGACACTAAAGTACAACAATCTAACACAACAGCTCGTATTGTGTTCAAACGACGTCCTACGTCTAATCGAAGTATACGCACGCCTCAAGATGACGAGTAGAAGTTCCTACTACAGTTGTGTACATATAATATTTTTATGGTTAATATAGCCATTTTTCAGCGAAAAAAAGATGAATTGTATCTACTTTTATTGCAACAAAAGTCTGTATCTTTTTAGGATGACAGTTTTAATCAGTATTTTACCCTATGTTTAGTTTAGACAAGGAGTAGAACCAAAATACCACAGAAAGGGTCCCAGCGATATCAATTCGATGAACCACGTTATTAGCGAAAAACGTCTTAACATCTGTTGTGACCGAATTTTCTCCATTCGTTTTTGTATTCGTCCATTTGAAAAGTCTTCTGGATAACCTGACTGGGGATTCCAGCTTCTTGCATATTTTTATGTTAAATCGTTTATTTGAATAGTGCGATTTAACTGTGAACTAGGGGGGGGGTCCAGCGATTATAGTTTAAGCAATAAGTGTTTTGGTATCATAAGTTAGTGCCCTAGTACATGATAAGTATCTGTAGATCAGTATGGCAATGTACATATTTGATCTAAGTGTTACTGTGACATACTAGTCACTGTTTCACTTTCTAGCGGGGCGTAAAGAGTATTAAAAAAACACTGCTACATGGATGAGTAAACCCACTGGTAAATTTGTGTCAATTGCAGACAGTCATTTTATAGTAGCAGGTTGCATAAGTGTCAACTTAAACAACTAACTCCAGATTTATCGTTGCTTTTCTCCATAATTCGCTGATTTCTAAACTCAAATTGTATCACACTTTCAGTTAGAACAGTCGGTTATTGTCTCTAGCTCTAACATAATAGGTGTGCCTGAAAGTTTGTATCGAAACGTGGAATTAATTACCTGTTTAAGGTAAATGATTTATGGTACATTTCTTATTTATTTAAACACAAATATTGGTACAAAGGGGCACCAGATACATATGCGCCTCACAAATCTCATTTGATTTGTGTGAGGGCTGTGATATTGCCCAGGTGCCCAAACCGAAACAGGTGGTTTTCTTACGGGGCCATACCCGGAGCCTTTGACCTGAAGGTCTGATCCACAAGACAGTGGAGCATCGTGAGGAGATGCAGTCCCATGGTAGCCGGTGACCAACGTTTGATTCATACGTCATTTGTTCCCTCAGGATCCTGGAGTCCATGTGCACCATTGATTTGGAATCACGGTCTTCCAACTCCCCTAGGTGAACTCGCCGTGTCCACCAACCCGGCTAAAGCGCCGGACATTCGTTTTTCGTCCTCCCAATTTCGTAAACAACAGTAATGCCACGAGAAGGCAGTGAGTAGGACTTCCCTGGCAGAAGCTATATATTCGCGTGACCATATGAGAGCATTTCGAGAGGGAGAGCAGACTCTCTCCACTCTCGGCCGTACCAGGGCATTTGGGGGCATACGGTTTTGTACGGACATGTAGATTGATATGTATAGTTGGTGGTAACGTTTGATGAGTACTTATCTAATTTTATTAAAATCACAAACTGATCTAAGCTAAACAACCATTGAAAAGCCGAAAGCACCGGACGGTCGTTTCGCTGTGGTATGGAACTCCTCAGCGTTGTTCATTCACAACCCACAACCAGAAATCGAGACCAATACATTCAGTTTCATGCCCAAACCTTTAATTCCTATTGTACTAATGGTGTACAAATCTAACTTAAATCAACTGACGATATTGCGCGATCATCTTCCATTGACTTTAATGGATACCTTCCTCGCATCCACCGGTCACGGCAGTCCAGAGCTTCCAGATTTTCAATGGTTGTCTAACTTAGAT
Organism: Schistosoma mansoni; assembly: GCF_000237925.1. Lineage (NCBI taxonomy): Eukaryota > Metazoa > Platyhelminthes > Trematoda > Strigeidida > Schistosomatidae > Schistosoma > Schistosoma mansoni. Next base: position 3,010,507 of record NC_031496.1, read on the forward strand.
CGGTTCGTCATTTCGATAGAATTCAACTATCTCAA
>NC_031496.1:3010741-3015237 GCF_000237925.1 Schistosoma mansoni
CCGGAGCCTTTGACCTGAAGGTCTGATCCACAAGACAGTGGAGCATCGTGAGGAGATGCAGTCCCATGGTAGCCGGTGACCAACGTTTGATTCATACGTCATTTGTTCCCTCAGGATCCTGGAGTCCATGTGCACCATTGATTTGGAATCACGGTCTTCCAACTCGCCTAGGTGAACTCTCCGTGCTCACGAACCCGGTTAAAGAGCTGGACATTCGCATTTCGTCCTCTCAATTTTGTAAACAACACCTGTGGTGCGAGAAGGCAGTGAGTAGGACTTCACTGGCAGAGGCTATATACGCGTGACCGTGTGAGAACATTTCGAGAGAGAGAGGGCGAGCCCTCCCCACAAAAAAGCATATCATTTGATGAGGTTTTTGGAGGTAAAGAAAAGGGTTTTCGTAACTTGAATTTGTTTATTCAATAGTAAATATGTAATACACAGAAATGCAATATTTTTGTATGAAATTTTGTTTATTAGCAAGTAATCATTAAAAATATAAAGAAGAATTTCACATAGATCTTAATTGTTATTACTGTTTTGAAAAGTTTCAATGAATTCTAGATAAGTTGAACTGAGTTACATCCATCTAGTTTAGGCTTATCATTATATGTATTCATGACATTGATGATCATGATATATAAGACCTCGGAGTGGTTATACGCTTTCAAGATCATGTGCATTGAGATCAAATCTGGAAAACTAAAAAAAATTGTACATTGTAAGTGTAGAGAGAATCAAAAACAACAAACAAGCGATTATTAGTATATTGTTGTGAAGATTGTTGAGTCTTAGTTGAGATCATGAACCGACCAGTGTTGGACCATCATTAAAAACCTAGAAGCACTGGATAGACGTTTTATGTGGGATTGTGAATGTACACTGTTGAGGAGTCTCATACTAAGATGAAACGGCCGTCTAGTGCTTCTAGGATTTAATGATGGTCTAATATTGATAATTTAGAACGAAACATTACAAAAATTTCTGTAAGTAACATCTAATAGTTGGTGAATAATGGATTGCAACTTTTATAATGTATTGACTGAGCATAGTTGATCTGAACGTCGTTTCCTCATTCCACTATCAAAATTTATGAAAATGGCTAATTGTTTTGAACTGTAATTTATTTATTTGAGCACAAATATTGATACAAGGGGCACCAGATATATATGCGGCACCCAAAATGTGTCATTCCCTTTTAATTGTGTGAGGGCTATGATACTGCCCGGGTGCCCAGGCCGAAGCAGGTGGTTTTCTTAGGGGGGCCACACCCCAAGCCTTCGACCTAAAGGTCTAATTCACAAGGCAATGGAGCAATGTAAGGAGATGCAGTCACATGGTATCCAAGGATCAACAATTGGTTCCATTTGTTCCCTCAGGGTACTGGGGCCCATGTGCACCATTGGTATGGAATCAGGGTTTCCCAACTCGCCTAGGTGGACTTTCCGTGTCCACCAACCCGGTTAAAGCGCCGTGCATTCGCTTTTCGTCCTCTCACTTTCATGAACAACACCCGTGGTGCGAGAAGGCAGTGAGTAGGACTTCCCTGCCAGAGGCTATATACGCGTGGCGATGTGAGAGCATTCCGAGAGGGAGAGCGGACTCTCGGCCGTACCAGAGCATTTGGAGGCCGTTTTTTTTCATTACTTCAACAATATGACAAATGGAAACAAACATTATTATTATGAAATTAAAGTAGTACCTGAAATATTATCATTTTCTATTGTAAAGTATTACTTTTAATAAGAAATTTTTGATTATCTGAATGAAGAATAATACGTTCATATTCTTGATGACGTCTGTATAAATCTTTATATGCCATACATACTCGTTCATATTCAGAAATGGATACATTTCTTCTATAATGAAAACAAAATGAACAGTTACCATTTACTACTTGATAAAATAATGGCGGCGGGGGGTAGTTGTGGAGATTTTAATAATGTAATAGTTGGATTTATCAGTCAATTAAAGCTAGACCATTAGGTCTATTGTGAGATAGAAACTCACTGAAGACAATAGTGTGCGGCGGCGCAATTTCGTGGATTGATTGAAGTTAGACATTACTACTGTTGAATGCCGGCTCAGTGGTCTAGTGGTTAAGCGCTCGCGCACAAGACAGATATGTCCTGGATTCTAATCCCGCGGGCAGGATCCTAGATGGGCACTGCTGAGGAGTCCCACAATGGGACGAAACAGCCGTCCAGTGCTTCCAGGTTTTTCATGGTAGTCTAACTTTGATTGACGGAAAGGTGTGCAGGACTGTCTTTTGTTTATTGTTCACGACTCCCTAGTCGGGGTCCTAGAGATGATGCAACACAGTAGCTTAAGATGTTATCAGATATGGCTCAGAATAGAAGCCAGTGGCGACGTTGCTGTCACTTTCTTCTATTTTCTTCATAAAAAATAAACGTAACTTCTTTATGTGAAAGAATTCTTTTTGGTTGTACTTCTTTGCTAACTCAATAGCTTCTCCCGTTATAAATGATTCACTCTTATACATTAATTTCTGTTCGTTGTTGTACCAATATTTATGTGTTCAAATAAATAAATAATTTTCATAGTTGGAATCATGAGTCAATTGAAGCTAGACCACCACGGAAAACCTGGAAGCACTGGACGGCCGTTTCGTCCTATTATGGGACGCGAGATTCGAACCTAGGACCAACCAGTCTCGCGCCAGAGCACTTAACCGATAGACCACTGAAATGGCCGGCATCCAACGGTGTTAATGTCTAACTTCAACCAATCCACGATGTTTAAGCAACCGTCCACCAATTGTCTTTATTGAGTTGATATCTTTAAATAAATAATTAGTTGATATTGTGGAGATTTGTAGCTCAGGTGGATGATTTTGATGGAGTTTTGTTCCTTGAGCTGAATGGTTTGGTTGTGGAGAATTTTTAGAAGCTCGTCACTCAGGTCAATCAGAAATCAACAAACATATTGAAATCTATCCAAATTATGGACAAATATAGGACTAAAAATCAAATCCATGGAAAATACAACCAAAATAAAGAAGTAAACAATGATAGGTTAAAGGTTAACAATAACCAATCAACATCTTGGTCTACAGGATAATCTGCGAAGCATATGTGGAGAAATTTGAACACTTCACTTGTATCTGAAGTTCGTGCTGATGATGTCGTTCAGAAAAACGATGAAAGCTCCGTGACCAAAGCATTCAGCTTAGAGAACAAAACTCCATAAATAATTAGTATTTGCCTAAGGTAACATGTATTCCAGTTCGTTATTACTGATATTATCACCAATAGAATGTTAATAATTCAGAAGAACCAAACTCTGACCTTATGTCAAATGTCGATCTTCGCCATCTAGTCAGTTCTAGCAGATTCTCTATTGAATGCAGGAAAAGTGTTATAAACAGAGTCACATTAAATGTAACTAGGAATATAAGGATCCAACGTTATTTCGTGGGGGAGGATAAATTCGGGAAATTTAAAACCGGATATCGACTCCGGATCTTTCAAGAAAATGGGGAGGTGTTATATCCCGAAGCGATTTATGAATGGTAAATTTTGAGAACTATTTATGGACCAGTATGATATGTATATTTCCTATTGTATAAATGCTAAGAAGTCAAACTATTCATATTCATGTTCCTCTTATTATAAGCTTTATTTTGACCTATAGACTATTGTTATACGATTTACCATTCTTGAGTTATCCTTAGTCTATTAGTTACTGTTCCCCCTATTCACAGCCACTTTGGGCTGAGTCTTGTACAAATGTTATTTTCTACTTTATTTGTACGATATGGTCTATTGGATTGGTATATGAACTCAATGTTTGAGAATAATGATCCATACCGCAGAGGCTGTTCTGGACTTAACTGGCTGAGCTAAGCAGAAAGCAAGACCGACAAGTACTCTAGACTGCTCGTACGATTTCCATGTATCATTGGTACGATCAATTCCTAGTCAATTAATTACTGTTCTCCCTATTCACAGTCACATTTGGCCAAATCTTGTACAAATGTTGTTTCCTGTTTTGTGGTGTGATGTGGTCTGTTTGATTGGTATACATACCCAGTATGTTTGATAATAATGACTCGTACCACAGAGAGTGTTCTGGACTTAACTGACTGGGCTAGGTGGGAATAGGGACCGACAAGTAATCTAGACTGCTCGTACGTGTTTTGTGTGTCACTGGTCCGATCAATAAAATCACTGTTCTCTAATAGGCGGGTACAAGATAATAACAATTAGTGGACACAAGTTATAAACACGAATCTATCAAACATTGATAATGAAATGAGTATATAAGTAGTATTCATCCTACTAAACAATAAACTATCTTAATTATAGAAGGGGTTTTGTGGAGATTTAGTATTTATCATAGTTGAAAGCGTGAGTCAATTGAAGCTAGACCACCATGGAAAACCTGGAAACACTGGACGGCCGTTTCGTCCTATTATGGGACTCCTCAATAGTGGACTGCCATGAACCCGATCTCGCTAGCGAGATTCCAACCAA
>NC_031496.1:3015437-3106930 GCF_000237925.1 Schistosoma mansoni
GGGATTCGAACCCAGGACCTACCAGTCTCGAGCCGAAGCCCTTAACCGATAGACCACTGAGCTGGCATCCAACGGTGTTAATGTCTAACTTCAACTGATCCACGAAGTTGAGCAACCATTCGTGGATGCGCACTGCTGAGGAGTCCCATAATAGGACGAAACGGCCGTCCAGTGTTTCCAGGTTTTCCATGGTGGTCTAGCTTCAATTGACTCACGCTTTCAACTATAATAAACTATCTAATAGCAAAACATAAATTTAAACAATTTTAAAAAAAGATAAACCAATTTTTTGTTTCACTTTAGATTGTTATTCTCTTGACGTAATTTCTCCATTTCATATTCAAAGAAATTAAGTTTTCGTTTCAATAATACTATACGAAGACATAATGCTCGTTTCTTCTAAAGGTATTTATAGAGAAAGAAAAATATATATAAATAAAGATTTATTACATATTTTGGGATAAAATTAACATAGAAGCATAGGACAGATGTTTCGTTTTAGTGCGGGACTCTTCAACAGTGCTCATCTATGATCTTGTAAGTGGGATTCGAACTTGGGACCTTAGGTCTCGCACCTGAACGTTTATTCATTTTAGTGTCAGTCAGTCAGCAACAATGTAGAACTTCATACGTACGTACATCAGTTCGAATTGCCATACCACATTAATACAGAGATGCAGTTGTCGATTCATATCCCATAGTGGTAGAAGTAGTAAGAGTATAAGCAGTAATCAAAAAGATTATGGTTTGAAGATGTTATTAAAGGAGTATAATCCAGTGAAATAAATTTGAAAAGAGAAAATAGATAGGGAGATGAAAAATTCAGAAGATTAGAATTTGGGAGAACACAAAGAATGGATGCATCTTCGCCATTGCAAACGATTTTGAGCCATGTCATTCAAGGTCTCTAACCATCGGTTGCTATCATCTCACGAATCCCAACCACGTATTTTACTCCTACCAACATGGCTTAGTCTACTTGTCAGTGACTTCATGGATTTGTGTCACCTTTTGATCTGGCCGCCCCTAGCTTTCTTCCAACCTACTCCTACACCATAAAACATTGCACGTCGGGGCAGTCGGTGGTCGAGCGTACGTAACACGTGTCCTAGCCATCTCAACTGATGAAGTTCCACTACTTCATCAATAGATTTGCCATGATTACCTAGTGCCCGTTTCCTAACAATTGCATTACTTACTTGGTGGTCCCAGGATATACGAGCAATGCTTCGAAGATACCTGTGATAGAATACTAGCAGCTTACGAATATCCTCTACTCTTATCGGCCATGTTTCACTGCCATAGTGGTTGAGGTAGTAAGAGTATCGGAAACATTAGGGTTTGAAGATATCATTCAAGGAGTATAATTCAGTTTAATAAGTTTGGAAAGAGAAAAATATGAAAGGGACATGAATAATTTAGAAGATTAGAATTTGATAGAACACAAAGAATGGATGCACCTTCACCATTGCAAACGATTTTGAGCCATATCATTTTAGTGTATAAGAAAATAGATCTCAGTTGAATCTAATTCATTGTATCATCCACATTGAAGATTATAACTAAATCATACACTCATAACTGTAATATTATCATTTAGGTTATTAATTAGATCGCCATTATATGACGGTGAATTTTAGATGAGACATTTTTTGGTTCCAAAGGATACCCTTTTTATTTCATTGAAATGATTGGAGAACAGTTTAATGGTGATCAGATTAGAACATATAATTCAAAGTATGAGGATTTCAACTAAAATCTCCACAAAAAACCTCTTCTGATAATAATCATATGCTTACTAGTGACTGGCTTCGAGTGGTATTTCCTGGAGTTCTAGTGAGAAACAGTGACTAGTGGAGTTCAATCAGGTCTATTGTGATATATCAACTCACTGAAGACAATAATGAAAGGTTGCTCAATTTCGTGGATTGGTTGGAGTTAGACATTAACATCGTTGAATGCATTCTCAGTGGTCTACAGATTAAGCAATCGCGCGCGAGGCTGATAGGTCCTGGGTTCTTGTCCTGCAAAGCGGGATCGTGGATAGGTACTGCTGAGGAGTCCCACAATAGGACAAAGTGGCCGTCCAGTGCTTCCAGGTTTTTCATAGTGGTCTAGCTTTAATTGATTCATGATTTCAAGTATTAGGATTTGTTGAGATTTTAGTATTTTCACAATTGAAATCATCAATGCTTCCAAGTTTTCAATAGTGATCTAGCTTAGATTGACTCATGATTTTAACTGTTATAACTGAAAGTCAACCAAATTACATATAGCTGATTTGAGATGTAAGCATTTTTCGAGTAATTCGTAAGATTCTTGATGTCAGTGATTGAAGAGTTTATTACATAACCGAAAATCTGAGTTCTTTTTCCAATATATTAATACTCTTGCTTTATTGGCCTACATCTGCTTACTTATCGTTTACATTGTTTTCTATAATTTACTGGAGGTATGCAACTTCGCCTGTACCCCCTCTGGGAGCTATTGCCGGTCCCAAACCTGGATAAAAGAGGAGAATTGGGCATGGGGTTAGCGACCCCATCCCGTAGAACACTAACTCGCTAAAAAGAACGCTAACCGGGAAAAATAATTCAAACCATTTAACTGGATGTAAGCAACAAAATAATTGCATTTTCATTGAATTCTATGTAGTTTGATGGCCAATTCTAACCAAACGACTTCAACTACTAGCCTTGTTTGAAACGATTCTCATTATCAAACTTCTTTCTGATCACATTATTATTGACAAGTTTATCTAACAGTAAAAATATTTTCTCTTATGTCACTTTTTCTATACTGTTATCAATTGATTAAGAATTTGGATAAGAGTCAAATGACATCTGGAAAATGAGGCAATCTGATAACACTTTTTTAGTGAGTTAAGCATGACATGTTCAAGTTTATGTTGAAATGGGATATGATAGTGTGGTGTGTGCTACTGATATCGACAGATATAAGTAGTATGTATCATCAATCGGAAGTGAAATGCCTGGAGACAGAAGATTAAAAAGATAGAAGAAACGAGAACGAGAACAGAGAATGATCTCTTTGAAACTGAAGGAACAATAAAGTCTGAGATGATTGATTGATATTTTACAAGTGAAGTATTCGCTGTACATTTCTCAGATTTTACTAAGACGTTCTGTAATTTTGTATTCAAATACATTCGATTATCCTCACTTGTGTACTCGTTCACTACATTTGGCATCGCTGACAACCAGGATTGGGCAAAGGTGCTATTCTGTGGACGCCGTTGTGAACCCGAAGCTAAGGTGCTAGTTGGAGCGGTCTGGTGCGAGAAGGTGGCGTCGAGTGCAGTGTTCCGACTGGACGTCGTTGGCTGTAGCGGGTGCTGTCGATGGGGAGGAGCGGCGGGACGTGCGGCTACTGGGCGGGCATCGGATGTAGGCGACTCGGCAATTCGCTGGAGCGCAGATGTCGGACGTCCCGGGTGCTAGGTGTACGTCGGATTTCATGGTCCGGCAGGTCAACAGAGCTATGGAGGTCAACGCGCCGCAGACTCGACATTTCAGCGGAGAGCGTAGCACATACTGAAGAAAAAAAGAAAGTGGCATGGCGAGCGAAACCATCGCAAGAACGACTGCTATAAAGGAGGGGATGAGTGCGGTATGCGCTACTCATGTCGGTAGATATAAGTAATATGTATCATCAATCGAATAAGAAATAACTGGCTATTACTCAATAGCAAACTTAATATCAAGAAAGGCAACATGTGACAAAATTGTCATCCCCTCATAATCGAATAATCATCAAAGTTTATAAAATGTAAAACAAATACCATGGTAACCAATGTTTACTAATATGGGATTTTTGTTTTTTTTCTTACCTTACGTGAATCTTCTACAAACTGTTGCATTTTATTTCTTATAGCATTACTTATATCTAAATGTTTCAAAATTCTCTGATTGTGACGGTCAGTTAAAATAAGCGAGCTTTGTTTAGATTCTGTAGCATTGATCTTCTCCATAAGAGAATTTGCATAGATCTATAAAATGAAGAGAATTGAATTGAAAGATCTCAATAAAAAGAAAGAAATCGTAGAGATAAACGTTTTAAACAAGCAAATATGGATGGTGACTAGCAATGGAATCCAGCTTGAAGCGCGTTTCGTCTTACTTGGGACTCATCAGATGGATGCAGCTGCATCTCAAAGTGGATATTCACTCTGAGACTCGAACCCAAAACCGTTTGCTTCAAACGCCTTCAAACTATCCAGTTAGCTACTGAGTGCTGATAATCACTTACTTGCGCAATAGGGTGAAGTTTGAATTCACTTGGTATTGTTTGTTTGAATCTTCTCATTGATTTTTGGGAATGCGATTGATCAGTCTCTAATTGGCATATGTGCACACTGTGCGTATCGCCTCGGTATAGCCTTAATTCACAAGCATTATAAGCAAAGATGGATAATGACTGGGAGTGGAATCAAGGACGCGCGTTTCGTCCTATTTGGGACTCGTCGGATGGATATACCTGCATCTCAAAGTGGATGTTCACTCTACGACTCGAACGCAGTACTGTTTGCCTCAAACGCCATCGCGTTATCAAGTTAGCTATTGAGTCCTGATAATCACTTGCTTGTGCAATGGGGTGAAGTTGAAATTCACTTGGTATTGTTGTTTACTTGAATCTTTCCACTATTTATTAAAGATTAGTATCAATAACTGTATAAAGGTCCAAGTATTAGGCTACAAGACACACCTATTATTTAGATCAATAATACTAACTAACTAAACAAATCTTGATTTATGTATAGAATGATCATTGAATATACATTTGAATAATTAAGATCAAAGTAGACACAACTTTTCCTCTTATACAAAATAGTAGACAAACATTTCTGAACCAAGCTTATGTGCATATCGACAATAGGTAGTAAGATGAGGTTGAATAACTCACTAATAAGACCTATCACAGCGATACTTGACTCAATATATTGAGTTTGAGGACGACCTACGAGTGAACTTGAGGAAGATCTAAGAAGGTCAGTAAGAGCCGAAGATATTCCATCCAATTATCTTTTGGAAGAATATTCCAGAATCTCGACGTATATCATGTCTGTTGGACAAAGACTAAAATCCGATGTATGCGGATTGGATGACTATAATGACGATTTCGCTTTTACTGAAAACTGTAAATACCTGAGAGTTTTGTACCATATTTAACACTGTTGTCACAACATTCTTTCTAACTCGTCTTCTGTCTTCTCATTTTCAATTTGGAGGATACTACCATACGAGTGCGGGATATCAGGAACCTAAGCTTTAGATATAACAGAGAAGACAGTCTCTTTCCATAAAGGTTTGCTTCAACTGTACTAATCAATACAAACATGTGTAAAAAAAATCAATATAATTTAGAGCAAACAAGGCTCACTTGACTGGCTAAATTCAACCATTCGACGTAAAAAAAAGGTACAATACTCTGATAAATCCATTAGCTTATCAGTTTGATGATCAGTATGGAATTCCAAGAGAGAAAACACGACATTGATTACTATTCGGTGATGAATCAGTTTCAAAGTAACTTAGTCAAATACAACCGAAGTAGATCAATGGTAGAGTATATATGACTCTGACTCTACATAACGTATAGACGTATATAACACCAAGTACTAAGATATTTCTTACTAATCAATGCGAAATCATCTATTTCATATGACATGATAATATGAATGGATTGATAGACTTTAATCTCAGTTTATTAATTGTTGAATGTAACCTTTATGGTTATCCGCCCAACAAATATGCGTGAAGCCCTAAGGCTCTTTAGGCAAAGAGGAGATCCCATCGACAGTGCGATTGGACACTGAAGAATTGTGTAGACAGGGACATATCTTAGCTACCACGTTGAGAAGCATTTAAGCAAGCAAAAGCGCTGATGAACCGCAAATAAGTTCACTAGTGTCGAAACGTGGAATTTATCTACGCTCAAGTATGTTTCATGAGTATATATTCAAATGCAGATATAGAAGATACATACAATTTAGTAAAATTCAGATTGACAGAGATGGGCGCGGTTGCTAGTATGCTGATACATGTAGTCATAGTAAGTATAGACAAGTTCGCACGTCCCACAATTACATATAGGCATATATTTCTGCTTGCAAGTACACGATACCCGCACATTTATAGAAAGCATAAGCCAGGCCCATACACTTTATAGTCGACACATAAGCATAGATGCGACAACCCAAGGCCCCAAAATCAGCAGCTATTTTATCGAATGAATATCGAGTATTCAAATCAGCATGTAAGTCGCCCATTGGAAGATGTGCTCACTTCACGCTCTTAACCACAATCCAGTTTAGTGTCGACCTATATAGACATATTGAATAAGAGTACAAATGTTTACAAAAGTTTAACTAAACAACTATTAAGATATAAGTGTTTGTCATTTTCTATAAAAGATAAACTTACTGATAAAATAAAATAATCTAAAAAATGGTTTTTCTAGATATCATAGTAATTTCACTAGTTGAGATCATTAGTAATTTGAAGCTAGACCACCACGGAGAACCTAGGAGCACTGGATGGCCGTTTCGTCCTGAGACTCCTCAGTAGTACCCATCCACGATCCCACCTCGCAAGATTCGACATTAACACCGTCGGATGCCGGCTTAGTAGTCTAGAGGTTAAGCGCTCTGGCGCGAGACTGGTTGGTCCTGGGTTCGAATCTCACGAGGCGGGATCGTGGATTCGCACTGCTGAGGAGTCCCACAATAGGACGAAACAGCCATTCAGTGCTTCCAGGTTTTCCATGGTGGTCTACCTTCCAATGTCTCATGATCTCAACTCTATAAAAAGTTACTGAAATCTCCACAAAACCCCCTTCTCACAAAACGTATACATTAATCAACATACTTTAAATGTTTGCATTTGATTTACTTCTAAATTTAAACGTTCTGTAATACTTGTTACTTTATTTTCAAATTCATTCATATGAATCATAAAATGATTACGAAACAATCGGATTATTTGTTGTATCTTCTTATCACCATCTTCATCATCACCATGATCATGATCCTGATCATCATCTTGATCTTCTTTTCTTGAAGTGGGAGTAGTTGTCATATTGTAGTTAGTAGCTGCCATGGTTTCAAATGAATTAGAATTTGTTAAACGTGTAGATAGTAAGCTTAATTCATGATTTAGTGCTGTAAAATATAAATTGAACTTGTTTTAATGATTGATTTACTTTTACATAATTAAATGAGTTTGTGTTATTTGGAATATCATTGGTAAGTAAAGATGGATAGTGGTTAGCAGTGGAATCCAGTTTGACACGCGTTTCATCCTCTTTGGGACTCGTCAGTTGGATGTACCTGCATTTCAAAGTTGATGTTTACAGTGGGATTCGAACTTCAATGGGAAGATTCAAACAAACAATACTAAGTAAATTTAAACATCACCCCATTGCACAAGCAAGTGGTTATCAGGACTCAGTAGCTGAGTGGATAACGCGATGACGTTTGAAGCGAAAGGTATTGGGTTTGAGTCCCAAAGTGAACATCAACAACTCTGAGATGCAGTTGATAGTTAATGTTAGAGATTAGATTTAGGAGTTTCATCAAGAACTGACGAAACGGACGTCCAGTGCTTTCAGGTTTTCCATGATGATCTAGCTTCAATTAACTCGTGATTTCAACTATGAAAATAATAATAATAATATTAATTAAGGCTACGGTAACGATAACGATAAGACGTACTTCTTTTATACGCATAGTTCTGGTTTAAACTCATGGATAGTGAGAGCTTCAGCTACTTTTTTGAGGAGTTGGATACGAAGAAATCTAAATAGATTTGAACGAATCATATAAACAACCCCTAAAATCAAACTGTGGATCTGTAGAATGATTATAGTCGATTAGGTGTTCAAGTATAGAACTCCTAACTGCTTTCCTCTCACCCTTGTAAAACCAAACTGGGATATGTTCTCGTATCTAAGTTGAAAGTGAGCGCTGGCTACGGCTAATGTACCTTGCTCGTATTACATAATCTAGTATTATAATCTTTCGATTACATCATCTTGGTTATTCGTATTCACATTTCCTCATGGAAGTAGTACTTTAACAAAACCTATTATATATTGTGAATAAGATTGAAAGGAGTTTTGTTCCCTGAGCTGAATGGTTTAGCTGAGGATCTTTCATAGTTCTTCGAATACTTCAATTCCACTCAAAGTTTGTGTTGATGATATTGTTCAGAAGAAAGATGAAAGCTTCATGACCAAACTTTTCATCTCAGAGAATAAAACTCTTTTCAGTCTTATTCACAATATACAATAGGTAATGATAAAATGAAGCATCTGGAGGAAAGCACGGGATACAGTGGACAGGCAGGATGCAGCTTGACGATTTAGACTTCGCGGATGATCTGGCTCTTCTATCACAAACGCAACAACAAATGCAGGAGAAAACGACCAGTGTAGCAGCAGCCTCATCAGCAGTAGGTCTCAATATAAACAAAGGGAAAAGCAAGACTCTCCGATACAATACAACATGCACCAATCAAATTACACTTGACGGAGAAGCTTTGGAGGATGTGGAAACCTTTAAATATCTGGGCAGCATCATTTATGAGCATGGTGGATCAGATGCAGATGTGAGGGCGAGGATCGGCAAAGCAAGAGCAGCATACCTACAACTGAAAAACATCTGGAGCTCAAAACAATTGTCAACCAACACCAAGGTTAGAATTTTCAATACAAATGTGAAGACAGTTCTACTGTATGGGGCGGAGACGTGGAGAACTACGAAAACCATTATCCAGAAGATACAAGTGTTTATTAGCAGTTTTCTACTCAAGGTACTTCGGATCCGATGGCCAGACACTATCAACAACAAGTTACTGTGGGAGACAACAAACCAGATTCCAGAGGAGGGAGAAATCAGGAAGAAGCGCTGGAAGTGGATTGGGCATACTTTGAGGAAATCACCCAATTGTGTCACAAGGCAAGCCCTCACATGGAATCCTGAAGACCAAAGGAAGAGAGGAAGACCAAAGAACACATTACACCGAGAAATGGAGACAGACATGAGAAGAATGAACAGTGGTTGGATAGAACTAGAAAGGAATGCTCAGGACAGAATGGGTTGGAGAATGCTGGTCGACGGCCTATGCTCCATTGGAAGTAACAGGCGTAAATAAGTAAGTAAGTAAGCAATGATAAAATGATAATAAAGGATCAAGATTACCTTTAGATTTATTCATTAATTCATTACGTTGATTTTCAATTTCAAATCGTTGAGTTTGTACTTCATTTCTTAAATCAAATAATTCAGTACGTGTTGAATTAATGAATTGTTCAATTTGTAATTCACTTCTAACTTGATTCTTTGTTGAGTCTACAGAAACTTGACATTGATTCATGAATTCATTACGTAATTTATTCATTTGTTCAGTTAATATACATAACTGATATAGAGTTTTAATAATGAAATAGGAAAAAGGAATCAATAATGTTTAATTAGTAGTATAGTAAAGAAGAAGAACATAAGTGAGGACTATGTCTTTGAAATCTGACAACCACACAGTCAACAGTTACTTTACGAACTATCAATCAATTGTCTCAATCTTGACTGTTCCTTCTGAAAATATCAGTCCATCGTCTCCGATTACGTTTCGTTCCCGTTCTTCTCTTATCGATCCTCTACTGAAATACATTCTAGCCTGACCATCATCATATACTACTTATGTGAGTATAAGTAACCCACACTACATTCGGATCAATTTACTAGTAACCATTAAAGATACAATGAATAATGTTTAATTAATTAATTAATTGAACAAGAACACAAGTGGGGACAATCGAATTTCTTTAAGCACAAAATTACAGAATATCTCACTAAAATCTGACAACCATATAGTAAACAGTAGGCGGTTTTGTGGAGATTTTAGTAATTTTATATAGTTGAGATCATGAGTCTAGACCACCATGGAAAACCTGGAAGCACTGGAAGGCCGTTTCGTCCTACTGTGGGCCTCCTCAGGTCCTGAGTTCGAATCTCGTGAGGTGGGATCGTGGTTGCGCACTTCAGAGGAGTCACACAATAGGACAAAACGGTCGTCCAGTGCTTCCAGATCTTCTTTTATGGTGGTCTAGTTTCAACTGACTCATAATCTCAATTATATAAAATATAGTAAATAGTTAATTTGCAAACTATCAATCAATTGTCTCAAACTTGACTAGTCCTTCTGCAAATATCAGTTCATCGTCATTGATTATTATTCTTCATGTATCATCATACCATTGCGTTTCGTTTCCGTTCTTTTCTTATCGATCTTCTAGTGAAATACATTCAATACCCGACCATCGTTATACACTACTTATGTGAATATAAGTAACCCACACCACATTGGGATCATTTAACTAGTGACCGTTAAATGATACAAGGGTAGGAAATACATTAAGGATATCACCCAACTGCGTCACAAGGCAAGCCCTCACATGGAATCCTGAAGGCCAGAGGAAAAGAGGAAGACCAAAGAACACATTACACCGAGGAATGGAGATAGACATGAGAAGAATGAACAACAATTGGATAGAACTAGAAAGGAATGCTCAGGACAGAATGGGTTGGAGAATGCTGGTCGGCGGTCTATGCTCCATTGGGAGTAACAGGCGTAACTAAGTAATAAATAATAAAATGAATAATTCAACTAAGAAATCATTTCTACCGAGTTTATAATCATCCATACATATATGATCATTAATTTATGTGAATGCCATGCAGATAGCCTCAATATTGTATTTCAGTTCATTTGGATTGTAGTTAGCAGTTGAAAAAAACATTTTACCCCTTTTTGAGACTTTTTCAGTTAGATGAGACAATACCAATATTGGTATAAATGATTTCAGTGTTTACTTTTTAACATTCCTAATCGACATGGTTACTGAGATACAATGACATCTTGATCTGGTGCTACTTTGTGGCTTGTCTCCCCCTTTTAGGCTTGTCTTTACTTATATCAATGCATGTAGACAACTGTCGAAACACATTCAACTGGAAAAAATGTGAAGATTTTGGATAGAGGCAATTTCAAAAATACCAGAGAATTTTTAGAAGCTTGGCACTCAGGTCAATCAGCAATCAACGGGCACATTGAAATCAATCTAATTTATCAAACCATCAGGAAAATTATGCAGAAACATCGGAACAAAAATCAAACCATTGGGAGATACAACCAAAATAAAGAAGTAAACAATGACAGATTTAAGGTCAACAAGAACCAATCAACATCAAGGTGTACAGATCAAGCTGTGAACCACATGAGAAGAAATTCGAACACTTCACTTCTACCTGAAGTTTGTGCTGATGATGCCGTTCAGAAGGACGATGAAAGCTCCACGATCAAACCATTCAGCTCAGAGAAGAAAACTCCATCAAAATCGTCCACCTGAGCTAAAAATCTTTTTCACTATCTAAAAACACATGTGA
Source organism: Schistosoma mansoni (assembly GCF_000237925.1). Lineage (NCBI taxonomy): Eukaryota > Metazoa > Platyhelminthes > Trematoda > Strigeidida > Schistosomatidae > Schistosoma > Schistosoma mansoni. The sequence goes on from NC_031496.1 coordinate 3,026,902, forward strand.
CTTTACCCAAAAGACAGTTAACACCTATAGCAGTTCTAGATGGTGAATAAGCAAAAGAAATACATGTCGTCATCACCTAATTTGTTGAAAGTTTATAACCTAATCAAGAGGTTCTTAACTTCTACCTAAGACTTTAAGCCTTATCTTAGAGCTATTAGGTGATCCGTGATATCAATAAACCTAAATAATTCTTTGAAAACACTTTTGGTCAAATGCCTGCAATGTATTCACGTATTTTGAATATTAAAAAGAAGAAATAATGATATTCACCAACGCTGTACAGATTATTTATATTATGTAATATACCCTTGTGGGCCAGGCTAATGTTGCATTGGTTTTCAAGAGAACCAGACGCCACTCAGACTTCCACATGACAACCCAAACAATACAGCTCAATCGCGTTTAACAGGAGAACCAGACACTGCTCAGGCTTAACTTGAGCAGTACAGCCCCACAAGAGAACCAGACACTATATGGGCTTTAACGCTACAATCTGAATAGTACAGCTCAATTCTGTGTCGCAACCACACAGGTACCAAGCACCCTGGTGTGGACCAGATACATTTGTTTAAAACAAACCATTGAGGCTATAAAAAACTAAATATTTACTAAATTACTAATCAGCTGTTGTACTCTGGTCATGTTAAATCAAAACAGCTGACATGGAAAATTTGATTTCAAAAAGCTTACAACAGTAATCGTTTGTCAATTCACACACGCCCTCATAGCATTTCTCATGTATAAGGATTATTTGCAAACTAATTAAACTTCTTTTATCATTATGTGATGTGTGCTATTTATATCGACATAAGTAGTATATAAAGTTAGTCAGGAATAGAATGTCTGGCAGTAGAAAGTCGAGAAGATCAAGAAGGAAAGAATGGGAACAAAAGGAAGTCGGTATAGAAATGCAGGAATAATGCAGTCTGAGGCAAATAATGAACACTTTGCAAATGTATTATTCATTGTATGGTTCTCAGATTTTACTAAGACATTCTGTAATACCTTAACTCCGCCTGTAGCTCATCTGGGGGCTACTGCTTGTCCCAAGCCCGGGTAAAGGAGGAGGGTTGGGCATGAGGTTAGCGACCCCATTCAATAGAAAACCAACTCACTGTTGTTCTCGTTCACTACAATTGTACACTATTATTGAACATTGAATTATTTAAGGGAACTTCTTTAACTGAAAATGTTCATATTTCATGGAGAGCAGATGTTAGTTAAGGAATCATAGAAAACTAATGATCACTGTAAAACTACCCAACTGTGTTATATCTTGTAGCCGAGTGGGTGTCTTGTTATCGTATGACATGATAAAGTCGCCAATCAAAGAGCACCGAATTTTGTCGATTGGGACAGTGACACACGAAAACCGTACGAGCAGTCTAGAGTGCGTATCGGCCCTGCTATCTGCCTAACCCAGCCACTTAAGTTCAGAACACCAATAACAGCCTTTGCAATATGAATAGTTTAGTTATTTAACAATTATAGAATAGGAAATATACATATCATATTGGTCCATATATAATCCTCAGAGTTACCATTCATTATTCCTCACCTCTTCCTCTCTCTCTCTTTCGCCTGTTATTCCCAATGGAGCATAAGCCGCCGACCAGCATTCTCCAACCCACTCTGTCCTGAGCCTTCTTTTCTAGTTCTACCCAACCACTGTTCATTCTTCTCATGTCTGTCTCCATTTCTCGGTGTAATGTGTTCTTTGGTCTTCCTCTCTTCCTTTGGTCTTCAGGATTCCATGTGAGGGCTTGCCTTGTGACACAATTGGGTGATTTCCTCAAAGTATGCCCAATCCACTTCCAGCGCTTCTTCCTGATTTCTTCCTCCACTGGAATCTGGTTTGTTGTCTCCCACAGTAACTTGTTGTTGATAGTGTCTGGCCATCGGATCCGAAGTACCTTGCGTAGAAAACTGCTAATAAACACTTGTATCTTCTGGATAATGGTTTTCGTAGTTCTCCACGTCTCCGCCCCATACAGTAGAACTGTCTTCACATTTGTATTGAAAATCCTGATCTTGGTGTTGGTTGACAATTGTTTTGAGTTCAGATGTTCCTCAGTTGTAGGTATGCTGCTCTTGCTTTGCCGATCCTCGCCCTCACATCTGCATCTGACCCACCATGCTCATAAATGATGCTGCCCAGATATTTAAAGGTTTCCACATCCTCCAAAGCTTCTCCATCAAGTGTAATTTGATTGGTGCATGTTGTATTGTATCGGAGAGTCTTGCTTTTCCCTTTGTTTATATTGAGACCTACTGCTGCTGAGGCTGCTGCTACACTGGTCGTTTTCTCCTGCATTTGTTGTTGCGTTTGTGATAGAAGAGCCAGATCATCCGCGAAGTCTAAATCGTCAAGCTGCATCCTGCCTGTCCACTGTATCCCGTGCATTCCTCCAGAAGTTGACGTCTTCATAATCCAGTCGATCACCAGGAGAAAGAGAAAGGGTGAGAGTAAGCAACCTTGTCTAACACCGGTCTTTACTTCGAACGAGTCGGTGAGTTGTCCTCCGTGGACGATTTGGCAGTTTAGTCCATCATAGGAGTTCCGTATGATATTTACTATCTTCTCAGGCACGCCGTAGTGTCGAAGAAGACTCCATAGTGTCGTCCTGTCCACGCTATCAAATGCCTTCTCGTAGTCGATGAAGTTGATGTAGAGTGATGAGTTCCATTCGATTGACTGTTCCACAATGATACGTAGAGTTGCGATTTGATCTGTGCACGATCTATCCTTACGAAATCCAGCTTGTTGATCTCGAAGTTGGGCGTCCACGGAATCCTTTATCCTGTTTAACAATACTTTTTTGAAGACTTTTCCTGGTATTGAGAGAAGAGTGATGCCCCTGTAGTTATCGCACTTGCTGAGATCGCCTTTCTTTGGTATCTTGATGAGAAGTCCTTCTTTCCAGTCTGTTGGTACTTGTTCTTCGTCCCAAATCTTACTGAAGAGGATGTGGAGTATTTTGGCAGTTGCTGTTACATTTTCCTTCAGTGCCTCTGCCGGGATATTGTCTGGTCCCGCTGCTTTGCCACTCTTGACCTGTCTAATGTCCATGCTGATCTATTCAATTGTTGGTGGGCCAATATCGATTGGGAGGTCTGTGGGTGCTGCTTCGATGTTGGGTGGGTTCAGTGGAGCTGGTCGATTCAAGAGTTCCTTGAAGTGTTCTACCCACCTGTTCCGTTGTTCTTCAATATCGGTGATTACTTTGCCTTCCTTGCTTTTCACTGGTCTTTCTGGCTTACAGTAATTTCCAGAAAGTTTCTTTGTTGTATCATACAGTTGTCTCATGTTTCCCTCTCTTGCAGCCTTTTCCGCTGTCGTTGCTAAATCTTCCACATATTTACGTTTGTCGGTTCTGATGCTCCTCTTCACTTGCTTGTTTGCCTCTGTGTATTCGGCTTGTGCCTTGGCTTTTTCCGCTCTTGTTCGGCTGATATTGATTGCTGCCTTCTTGTTCCTCCTTGCTTCAATCTTATCCAGTGTACCAACATTGATCCATTCCTTGTGATGGTGCTTCTTTTGGCCCAGAACCTCCTGACATGTTGAAACGATTGCCTTCTTGATACCTTTCCAGCTGCTCTCTATGGTGGTTCCCTCTCCATTGAGTAGATCATGAAAGGCCTCGAACCTGTTGCTGAGGGCTATGTTAAATTCGTTGAGTTTGTCAGCATCTCGAAGAAAGGCCGTATTAAACTTTTGTGATGTTGTCCACGCCATTGTCCAGTGCTTCTTGAGTTTTAGTTTCATCTTGGCGACCAGCAAATGATGATCGGATGCTATATCAGCTCCTCTTCTGGTTCTCACATCCTCCATCGTCCTCCTGAACTTTTTGTTGATGCAGATATGGTCGATTTGATTCTGTGTAATGTGATCCGGTGAAATCCAAGTGGCTTTGTGTATGTTTTTGTGTGGGAATATGGTGCCACCTATGACCAGTTTATTGAAGGCACATAGGTTTGCAAATCTCTCACAATTTTCGTTCCTTTCTCCCAGTCCATATTGTCCCATGACGTCTTCGTATCCAGTGTTGTGCATTCCAATCTTAGCATTGAGATCTCCCATCAGAATGGTCAGGTCCTTGGTTGGGCACTTCTCGAAGATTGACTGCAGCCTATCGTAGAATTGGTTTTTAGCGTCTTCATCGTAGTCGTTGGTCGGCGCATAGCACTGGATGACGTTCATTGTAATGCCCTCTCTCTTTGTTTTGAAGGAGGCTTTGATGATCCTCGGTCCATGAGATTCCCATCCTATAAGTGCATTTTGTGCTTTTCTGGACAGCATCAGTGCCACTCCTTGTGTATGTGGGGCATTTTCTTCTTCATGACCGGAGTATAACAGAAGTTCTCCTGAAGACAGTCGTTGTTGTCCAACCTGCGTCCAATGTGTTTCGCTGATTCCAAGAACCTCCAGGTTGTATTTTCTCATTTCTGCAGCAATTTGGAAGACTCTGCCGGTCTCCCACATTGTCCGGACATTCCATTTACCTATAAAAATTGTCGCTCTGGTTGTAAGAAGGTGCATCGGCCTCATGACTTCCGAAGGAATTCGGCTTTCATCATGAGACGTCATAATTATTCCTTCTACTCCCAGGGCAGAGTTTGAATGGTTTGAATGATTTTTTCTGGTAAGCGTTTTTTTTAGCGAGTTGATTTTCTACGGGATGGGGTCGCTAACCCCATGCCCAACCCTCCTCCTTTACCCGGGCTTGGGACCGGCAGTAGCCGGTCCTCACGGGATATAACAAACTGCACGTCATTTCACGTCGCACTCATCTCACCATTTCTTCAATCTGCTTCATTGTTCTTTCTTTCGTCTCCCTGACTGCCTATTCAAATCAATGATTGCACGAGATATACATATCGCCAATCGTCGTATATAATTATCGACTTAACTAGCATTCGTGAATAACAGAATTAAAACAAGTCAAATACGAGAATGAATTTCGAATACGTATATTTCATACAATCGTTGATCTAGGCCAGATGATCAAAGGAACGAAGAGAAACGAAGTAATCCGTGGTGGAGAAAGCATATGAACCAACACCATTTAATCAAGTGTTAATCAATATTTATAGTCACACAAAACGAAGTTACAGATATGTGATGAATAGGATAAGATGTGTACACACACACACATCAAAACGTTCAGAGTTGATAAGTGAATAAGTGACAGGGTAAAAATGTGGCTTAGAAGAATGAATAAATTGTCCTGTCCAGAAGCTAGAACAGGGTATACGCACTTGACATAGCAACCGACACTATGATTTCATTGATTAGGGGGGGGGTTCACACTTGATTACATAAGGAATCAGTTTATCTATAATGCGCAAATTAATGCTTTATACAATTTTGGTAAACCTATATGGTGTTAAATTTCCTAAATTTTTGATTGATTATCAATACATGAATAAATATCTTCTGAAAGCATGAATCTCCTAGGATGACGAAGGTGAGGGTAAAGCGATCTCCTAATGAAGATTAAAGTATGGATAACTTCTGAGAACCATTAATGGACTAATATAATATATATACTAATTGTATAACTGTTAAATCCTGTGTGCAATTATGAATGGTAACTTTGAGGATTATTTATGGACCAATATGATAGGTATATTTCCTATTGTATAATTGCTGAGTAACGATTCATATTCGTGCCCCCCTTATTATAAGCCTTATTCTGACCCATAGACAGTTATTATACGATTTATCATTCATGAATTACACCCAGTCTACTGGTTACTGTTCCCCCTTATTCACAGCCACATTTGGATAAATCTTGTCAAGTCAAGTCAGTAACAACGTAGAACTTTGTACGTACATACATCAGTTCGAGTTGCCATACCACATTAACACAGTGATGCAGTTGTCGATTCAAATCCCATAGTGGTAGAAATAGTAAGAGTATAAGCATTATGTGAAAGATTAGGGTTTGAAGATGTTATTGAAGAAGTATAATACGGTGAAATAAACTTAGAAAGAGAAAAAAGATAGAGACATGAAGAATTCTGAAGACTAGAATTTGAGAGAACACAAAGAGTGGATGCACCTTCGCCATTACAAACGATTTTGAGCCATGTCATTCAACGTCTCTAACTATCGATTGCTATCATCTCGTGGATCGCAACGCAGTAGTCTATGCCTACCAACATGATTCAGTCTACTTGTCAGTGACTTCATGGATTTAAGCCATGCTTTGGTGTGACCGACTGTAGATTTCTTTCAACATATTCCTACACCATATAACATCGCTTGTCGAAGCAGTTGGTGGTTGGGCATACGTAACACATGTCGCAACCATCTGAACTGATGAAGTTTCATTAACACATCAATTGATTTGTCATCCTTACCTAGTGCCCGTTTCCTAACAACTGTATTACTTACCTGATGGTTCCAGGATATACGAGCAATGCTTTGAGGACACCTATGATAAAATACTATTTACCTATGAATATCCTCTACTCTTACCGGTCATGTTTCACTACCATAAAGTAGGATGGAACGAACTGCTGTATAGTAAACCCGTCCTTTGGTTGCTAGATGGATATCTTGTACAAAAGTTGTTTACTGTTTTGTGGTGTGATGTGGCCAATTTGCTTGGTATATAAACTCAGCATTTTTGAAATATAATGATTCATACCACAGAGGCTATTCTGGACTTAACTAATTGGGCTAGGCAGAAACTAGCACCGACAAGTACTCTAGACCGGCTCGTACGGGTTTCGTGTGTCACTGTTCCAATCGATAATTCGCTGTTCTTCAATTGGCGGTCTTATCACGTTATACGTTTAACAAGGAATCCACTCGGTGACAAGTTATAACAGATTTACTTATTAAGAAAAAGAAAAAAATCTAAAAAATTAAAAAAAAACTAAATATTACTTGATTCTTTTGAGTAGTACATAACGTTTCAAGTTCCATATTTTTAACTTTCAATAATTGATCATCATTTTTTGATTGAATTTTATCTCTAATAAGGAATTGAATATAAATAAGGTTCATGATCAAATGTGGAATAGGCTTAGAATCTTTGAAAAATAAAGTTAAATATAATAAGTTGGCTAACGTTTGGTTATTTCGAAACATACTTACTTACTTACTTACGCCTATTAGTCCTTGTGGAGGAGTGTAAGCCGATCACCACCACGGTTCTACATCCAACTCTGTCGTCGGCAATCCTTTACAATTCTTTCCACCTACTATTCATTCTTTTCAAGTCTAATTCCGATTCTCGATGCAATGTGTTTATCGACCTTCCTCTTTTCGGTTTCCCTTCAGCATTCCAAGTTAGTGCTTATCTCGTAATGCAGTTTGGTGATTTCCTCAATGTATGTCCTATACACTTACAACATCTTTTCCTGATTTCCTCCTCAGATGGAAGCTGGTTTGTTCTCTTCCACAGTAGGTTGTTGCTGATAGTATCCGGACAACGAACATTCAGTATCTTATGTAGACAATTGTTTATAAATACTTGTACTATTTTGATGATGGTTGTGATAGTTCTTTAAGTTTCAGCTCCATACCATAGAACTGTGTTGACGTTCATATTGAAGATTGTGACTTTGATATTGGTTGACAGTTGTTTTGAGTTGCATATATTCTTTATCTGTATAAATGGGGTTCCTGCTTTGCCAATCCTTGCCCTTACATTTTCATCCGTTCCTTCTCGTTCGTCTATGATGCTGACCAGCAGCTCGAAAGTTTCCACCTCTTCCAATGATTCTCCATCAAGTTTGATTTAATTGATGTTCTCTGTATTGTATTTCAGGATCTTGGTTTCTGCATTGTGTACGTTGTGGCCTAATGATGTAGAGGCTTCTGCTACACTGGTTGTCTTCATCTGGATTTGTTTATATGTATAGGATAGAAGGACCAGGTCATCTGCGATGTCCAACTCGTCTAGTTGCATCCAACCTGTCCATTTTATTCCGTGCTTCTCCTCAAATGTGGAGGTCTTTACTAGCTTCAATGATAAACATATAAATAAACAAATTTATAGAGTTCATGATATTGATTTACCTTTACAATGGACTATTTTTAAATGAACTAAAAGGAATCTTACAATTCTATGTATAGATTTTCATGAAATCAGTCTATAACAGTCTAGTAACTCAACTACTTTTATAAAAACAATTACTAAACAGTTGTGCTTTTAACTTTTTAAGATTAATGGTTGAGATCATGAGTCGTCCTTCTGAACAATATCATCAGCATAAACTTCGCGTAGAAATGAAGTGTTCGAATTTCTCCACATGTGATTCACAGCTTGTCCTGTACATCCAACTCTGTCAGGGACAATCTTCTACAGCTCTTCCCACTTACGATTCATCCTTTTCAGGTCTGTGTCCGATTCTCGATGCAGTGTGTTCATCGACCTTCCTCTTTTTTTGTTTCCCTTCAGTTTTTCAAGTTAGTGCTTATCTCGTAATGCAGTTTGGTGATTTCCTCAATGTATGTCCTATACACTTACAACATCTCTTCCTAATTCCCTCCTCAGATGGAACTTGGTCTGTTCTCTCCCACAATATGTTGTTGCTGATGGTATCTAGTCAACGGACATTGAGTATCTTGTGTAAACCACTGTTTATAAATACTTGTACTATTTTGATGATAGTTATAGTAGTTCTCCAAGTTTTAGCTCCATACAGTAGAACTGTCTTGACCTTCGTATTGAAGATTATGACTTTGATATTGGCTGACAGTTTGCAACATAGCAAAGACATTATTCGATCTTATTGATTAGTGTTTGTCATTAGATTCAATCTAACATATCCCACTTTAGAATTTTCATAGTAAGATCTGATTTTGAGGAACTACATAACGGCGGATTTCTATTTTGTTAATCAAATTAAATTGAAAGATACTAAGTGTTTCATTATGATTAAATGATTGAATAGAAACCTATTAGCTATTAGACCTGAAGATTATAAGTTCCGTTTGTAAACACCATGATCCAGGGAAACGAAAATTTATAATACTTCGTCGCATAAGATTCGCATCTGTAACATATTTCAGTAATTGAAAACATCCTCGTTATTTATACATGATAACAATAAAGACTTTAAATAACCGCGTTAGCGGGACATAGATTGGTTTAAAGCAGGTTCCATGAATGATTTCGTTGGTGCACACTGATTGGCCAATTCTTATCCAATCAGAGCTAGTCGATACTTGGAGAAGAACTTCGCCTGTAGCTCCTCCGGGGGCTACTGCCGGTCTCAAGCCCGGGTAAAGGAAGAGGATTGGGCATGAGGTTAGCGACCCCATCCCGTAGAAAACCAACTCGCTAAAATAACGCTAACCAGAAAAAAATATTCATGAACATACTGATGTTTTTCTTATTGCACCTCCTATTTCCTCTAACCCTTGTTCAACCGTGTTCTGATTTGGGGACTTATCAAGTGAATCGGTGTCCAAGAATATTAAGCAATGGGAATAACTGGGTAGTAATAAGGAGAAATTATAAAAAACTGTGAATTTCTTCAAGGGTTCATAATCAATGAATGATAACTCATCATTCAAACGGATTTATTCACTGTCCTCAGGACAAGCTAGCTCTGTGGTAAGTATCGTCGTTAATCTAACATACAAATTTCGCTTTTTATTTAGGTAATCAAAGAATATGTTAAGGAATAAAATTGACAAGCTAGACCACTATAGAAACCTGGAAGCACTAGACATTAACACCGTTGGATGCCTGTTTGCTCAGTGGTCTAGTGTTTAAGCGCTCACTCGCGAAACGGATAGGTCCTGCTTTCGAATCTCGCAAGGCGGGATCGTCGATGTGCACTGCTGAGGAGTTCCGTAATAGGACGAAACGGCCGTCCAGTGCTTCCAGGTCTTCTTCCATGGTGGTCTAACTTCAAATGACTCATTAATTCAACTATCATAAGCTAACTAACCTTTCTGTAGATAAATTTTCTTTTAAATAATCAAGTTGCTTATCAAGTTCTTGACATTTAGCTTGAAGTTGTGCATTTTGTAATAATAACTTTTTATCTTCATTAGTTTTAATGGATGTTAATTGATTAATCTGTATACTTTGATCATCTTTAATCTTTTTAAGACTAGAAATCTGATTTTACAAAGTGGAAAACAAAAGAATATTATTCGAAAGGTAGTATAGGTTTATAGTAAAGTAAATATAAGCTTTGATACATTATACAATAATATAACAACTATTCAGCAGTTCTTTTAAGCAAAGATGGATAGTGGCTAACAGTGGAATCCAGATTGACGCGCGCTTCATCCTGTTTGGGACTCGTCAATTGGATGTACCTGCATCTCAGAGTTGATGTTCACTTTTGGATTCGAACTCAGTACCGTTCGCTTCAGATGCCATCGTGTTATTCACTCAGCTAATGAGTCCTGATAGCCACTTGCTTGTGCCAATTAGAGACTGACCAGTTGCAGACATAAACATCAATGGGAAGACTCAAACAAACAATACAAAGTGAATTTATGCAGAAGTTCGTTCCGTCCTACTTTATGGCTGTGAAACATGACTGGTAAGAATAGAGGATATTCGTAGGTAACTAGTATTTGATTGTAAGTGTCTTCGAAGAATTGCTTGTATATCCTGGGACCACCGAGTAAGTAATTCAGTTGTTAGGAAACAGGTACTAGGTAAGAATGGCAAATCGATTGATGAAGTAGTGAAACTTCATCAGTTGAGATTGTTAGGACATGTGTTACGTATGTCCAACCACTGACTGTCCCGACGGGCGATGTTTCATGGTGTAGGAGTAGGTTGGAAGAAAACTAAGGGCGGTCATACCAAAACGTGGCACAACTGCATGAAGTCACTGACAACTGAACTGAGCCATGTTGGTAGGTGTAGACCACCTCGTTGGGATCCGCGAAATGATAAAAACCGATCGCTAGAGACCTTGAATGACATGATTCAAAGTCGTTTGCAAAGGCTCAACAATTTAAAAAGCAGGTATTCATTATAAGTCTTATGAAAAAATAACACTTGTCAGCAGAGTACGATAAGTTGGTTCAGTTTGATGTAACTACAGTTCTTGTCAATGATACTTTGATAATATAAAAGCTTAATCATTTTATAATTCCCTAAGATGCATGATTGACATGACTTTATGTTTAGATTATATGTTATATCTAGATGTTAGATTCTTGATATACTGCTTACAACTTCAGCACTCTAATGCTAGAACACTCCAAGTCAAAAATGAGAAGACAGAAAACAAGTGAAAGGGATGCTATTCCAAACAGTGTCAAATATGGTACAAAACTATCAGGTTTGTATAGTTTTTTAGTATAAAACGAAATCATCATACTGGGGGGTTCTTAGCATGTGTTTAATGGGGACGCTACACGTCGAGATTCTGAAATATTCTTCCAAATTAATCAATTTCACTGTAAGTTTGTCAGAAAACTCTACGGACCCAGGACTAAAATCCAACATTTTCCATAGGATTTAAGAAATCACTCTTAAAAACCACTATCTTCCTCAAAGAAAGACAATTTTCCCCAAAGTTTCAATAGCGGAATGTCATCTTCTCTGGTATTTTATAATACTTGTAATAATTGACAAGTTTCTCGTAATTTTTTAGTTGAACTCATATGTCAATTGAAGCTAGACCACCATGGAAAACCTGGAAGCACTGGACGGACGTTTCGTCCTATTATGGGACTCCTCAGCACTGCGCGTCCACGATCCCGCCTCGCGAGCGAGATTCAAACCCAGGACCTACCTGTCTCGCGCCAGAGCACTTAACCGATAGACCGGTGAGCAAGCCGGCATCCAACGTTGTTAATGTCTAACCTCAACCAATCCACGAAATTAAGCAACCGTTCACCATTGTCCTCAGTGAGTTACTATATCATAACAGACCTGATTGAACTCCACTGGTCACTGCTTCTCACTAGAACTCCAGGAAATACCTCTTGAAGCCAGTCACTAGTGAGCATTTGATGATTAATATCAGAAAGTGGTTTTTGTGGATATTAGAGTGATTTAATAGTTGAGATCATGAGTCAATTAAAGCTAGACAACTATGGAAAACTTGGAAGCACTGGACTGCTGTTCCGTTTTAGTATAGAACTCCTCAGCAGTGCTTATCCACGATCCCGTACCAAAGGAATTCAAACCCCAGGACTTGTAGATATCGCGCTCGAACGCTTAAATTGTACCTCTTTTTTCTCTTTTCAAATTTATTCCACTTGTTTATACTCCTTGAATAACATCTTCAAGCCTTAATCTTTTGGATTACTACCTTATACTCTTACTACTTCTACCACTATGGGATTTGAATCGAAGATTGTATCTCTGTGTTACTATGGTATGGCAACTCGAACTGATGTACATACATACATACAAAGTTCTACGTTGTGACTCACTGACTGACTGACATTAATAATAGTAATAATAATAGATTTATTAGATATCTATCAATTACTTACTTCAGCTTCATATAATAATTTTAAATTTTTAAATTCTAAACGTTCATCATTTAAAGTTTTATTAAGATTTTGATTTGTATCAATAAGTAATCTATTTTGATCTTGATAATATTGTAGATCAGATTGTAAACATAAAATTTGTTCACGATATTTTGATTCTAATTCATTAATGATCTGAAAAAAAAATCAATAATGAACAAAGAGATCACACACCATCTTAGATACTTTATTATTCAATCTTTGTATGTTCTGATTACAGATACGGCAGTACAGTGTCTTTGAATACGTCTTTGTATTATTATTGAAAAGAGGTGAATATTATGAAACAGTAGTATGGTAAACAAAACTTGAAATTCAGAATGAATGGGTGTTATATAGTTGAAATCATGAGTCAATTGAAGCTAGATCATCATGGAAAATCTGAAAGCACTGGAAGGTTGTTTCGACCTATTGTGGAACTCCTCAGTGGTAGTGCGCATCCACGATCCTGAATCGCGAGATTGGAACCATCCGAACTATCCACAATGTCAATGGCGAACCTCCAGTCTCACATCAGACCTTCAACTCTACATGGCAATATAGTTAAGAGTCGGATATAAAGTATTTTGACAAAAAATATATTTCAAACATACTGATTCAAAACAGTACATACATAAGGTATAGAAATCGTGAGTATTATGAACTGTGTTTAGTGTAAATTAATGTAGTGACTAGTTGTTCTGATATATTCTTCTGTTTAACATACATTTAAGTTGCAATCATATTTTATAAAGGTTTTTCAACAGTGAGTATACTCTAGTTGAATTACTACAATTATTTCCTTCATCTGTTATATATATATATATATCTTGATAAAAAATAAACGATTTCAAAATGGGATAGGTATAAGAAGTGTACAAAATTAAATAAGATGATGAGCTATTGAATTCAGATATCCTTACACGTTTACGTTCCCTATAAACTGGTAAAATAGTGTAATTGATCAATACATTTTATTTTATTTAAACACGTAAATATCGGTAAAAGGAACCACCAAATAGATATGCGCCGCACAAATCTCATTTGATTTGTGTGAGGGATGTGATACCGCCCATGTGGCCAAACTGAAACAGGTGGTTTTATTAGGGTACCACATCCAAAGCCTTTGACCTAAAAGGTCTGATCCACAAGAGAGTGGAGCATCGTAAGGAGATGCAGTCACATGGTAGCCGGTAACCAACGATTGATTCATACGCCATTTGTTCCCTCAGGATACTGGATCCCATGTGCACCATTGGTTTGGAATCAGGGTTTTCCAACTCCCCTAGGTGGACGCGCCGTGTCCACCAACCCAGTTAAAGCTCCGGACATTCGGTTTTTGTCCTCTCAATTTCGTACACAACAGTAAAGCCACGAGAAGGCAGTGAGTAGTACTTCCCTGGCAGAGGCTATATATGCGTGGCCATGTGAGAGCATTTTGAGAGGGAGAGCGGACTCTCCCCACTTTCGGCCTTACCAGGGCATTCGGGGGCATGCAAGACAAACCAACTCATGCTTTTAAAAATAACATCCATTCTTCTAACCTTTTTGGTCAGTATTATAATTAAAACAATAATATGAAATTATAACATCTAACATTGATCATACTAAATTACTTTCATCATAAATGTTATCATTGACACCATCGGATGCCAGCTCAGTTGTCTAGTAGTTAAGCACTCGAGCGCGAGACTGGTAGGTCCTGGGTTCGAATCACGCAAGGCGGGATCATGGATGCGCACTACTGAGGAGTCCCACAATAGGACGAAACGGTCGTCTAGTGCTTCTAGATCTTCTTCCATGGTTGTCTAGCTTCAATTGACTCATGATTTCAACTGTGAATTTTGTGTTCTTAAAATTTATTATTACATCATATGGCATTGCATTATACAGCATTTCAAACTGATGTATTAGGAATTCATTTATTTAATAGATTCAAATGCACTTTTTTTAAAAACACTGTTGGGGATCAAGTTAATAATAATTGTAACTTTCAAAATTGTTTATAATTAACTAGATTTTAAATTCAAAGTACTCACCTTAAGTTTTAAAATATTTGCTTTTTCTTCAACTGGAATAAGATCATATTGTCTAACAGTTGATTTATGTTCTTTTAATTCATTTTCATCAATCATTATTGCATCAAGTCGTTGTTTCTCTTTTAATTTCGGCTCCATAGTTAATACATTTAAGCGTGATTGAAGCTGGTTATATGCATTCAAAACTTATTCAACATGTACATACACATATACACGAATGTACATATAGTTTATTCGCCGAAGTTTTGTTCTTCTATAATGCTACTGAGTAGCCATGTCAACATTTATGTGTTTTATATAGGTCACCTAGATAGGATAAATGTACTTTTTTTAAACCATAGCATATGGATTTAGGATTATTAACAAAAAACACTATTTTTAATTTCACTTGGTATTATTGTTCACATGAATCTTTCCTTTGATGTTTAAGACTGCAATTGATCAGTCTCTTGTTGGTATACGATCATACTGTGCGTATTACCTCGATATTGCCCTAATGCACAAGCATTATAAGCAAAGATGGATAGTGGTTAGGAGTGGAATCAAGGATGCACGTCTCGTCCTATTTAGGACATGTCAGATAGATGTACCTGCATCTTAGAGCTGGTATGAATAATACCATCTATCTTTTCTAATATCCTTTGAGTTTATAACTTCATCCTGTTACTGTATTGAGAACTCCAATGAAAATATCTAGTCTCCATTTGGTAATAGATACTCGCCTCTTGATCTCAACCATTCGGAATAGACTTGGACATAATAAACGCAAAAGAAGTTTAGGACTCAGATTCACTATTAACATGCTTGGCGAAATAAGTTAGTAAAAGATACTGAAAGTGAACCTTAAAGGTGAAGTCAATAAGTCCTAGAATCTAAAACAGAATAGGTCTACTGATGATATCGTAAACCAGGAAAACGTATATAAAACATCTTTTGGTCAGATGAACCTGACTGAAAAAAACGAAACCATGAGACTAAAACAATAACAACTTGTAACCTATCTAGTCAGATAAGTTCTGTAAACAATAGCGTTCAACCTGAGAAGTGTATCAAGACAGATTCAACTGAGGTAAGGGGTTTTAATGGCGAAAGGTCATTCAACACTAAAAGAGAAATCAAAATAAATCATAGAATAAGTAGATTCCAAAATGCCAGCTATTGGAGCCTCGGTATAAACGCGAACCGTGTATACTGTTAATGCTGAGGATTAGGAGTTTATTACCAAGAGTAAATATAAGCAAATAATCCGAAAGGTTTCCAAAATTTGGAGGAATAAGTGTTTAGATATCAGAGTTTTTAAGCTGTCACAGACTTTGTTATGAAACGGCTTGTGAGAAACAAAAACTCTCGAACACACATGTGAGACAAACTCTCATGTTATAAAAGATAATAAAAGTGCAATAAAATTTTTTAGTACAGAAACCCATTTCTTAGTTTCATGTGGCTCAGTAACCCAGAAAAGACGCATCTACTTGATGTTGTGAAGCACGTTGGTGATATCGAATGGAGTTGAGACTTAGAGAACGTCAAATAAGTCAATCAGAATGTAGGACCTGATACATGTGTACATCAGTTCAAGTTGTCATACCCCATTAACTCACTAAGATGAAATCGTAACACTAAATCCATAAATAGTGAAGGTAGTAAAAGTATCAGTCGTAATGGAAAGGATCAATCATCGCAGATATGACTCGATAATCACGCGGACCCCAACCAGATAGTCTGTACCTATTAATATGGCTAGTTTCAATTGCTAGTGAATATATGAACTGATGCCATGTTTTGGTTATGTCGCCCTTAGATCCTTTCAAGCCTGTTCTCGGATCAGGAAATATTGCCCGCCGAGGTAGGCAGTGGTTGAGCATATACGGCTTTTGTACACGAAGTAACTATCGGTCCGAGAAACATTAGCAGATGTAGATCATCTCATTGTGGTCCTGGAGATTACGTTTGCAAATTTTTGGGAACATTGGTTATATGGCTTGGAACTGACCGCATAAGAGAAGATGGACTCAATTTTGATCGCCCTTTAGATTGAGTGGAACTTATCTCGACAATTTTATCTCGCACTGTTGACATGTAGTTGGGCATTGAAATGATGCAAATATGGGTTAGGTTTTTCGTGGCATATCAGTGGCATATCATATCAGTGGCACTTATCAGTTTTAGGGAAGCTGCAATAGAATATTTTTGAAAAGTGCGATGAAACTTCAATCACTTTCTTGAGTACGGGATTTTTATTAAAAATTTCTGATTATATTTGGGAAATCCCCATAGATTTATAAGTCTATTACAGGCACTGTAATTTTACACATGATCTTAGCTCAGAGAGAAGAGAAGATCGCTATCATGTCGTGCAGTAAATAATAAGGTATTGAAGAAAGATGGTGTAACAGTGTCAAAAACTTACATGTAGCTTTTTGAAAGAAGTTTTTAATGTTTCATAAATCAAATAATTTTCAATGGTTCCTTGAATTTCTCCGAAAAGTATCAGTCCGAAATCTGTGGAAAAACCGTTCTCTAAAATGTGTTTCTTTTCCCTAGAACTTTTGTAACTGTCTGACACAGACGATTGATATTATAAATTTCCAAACTGGATTGATTTTAAAAAATGCACGTTTACAGTTTACTAACATACGACCTACAGTTACCTGATGTAAACTTAACCAGAGGTCGTAGTTCAATCCGAAAACCAATCGCCAATATCTCATTGAAGAGCTTATATAAGTTTACTGACGTCATCACGATGCTTATTCTTTTTGCACAGATATATTTTTTTCGCTGAGTAAATATTTTGATTGTTTATTACGTATCAAGACTACTGTTTACACTTTATATGATTTTTTCAGTTTATGTATCCGCTAAGAGTATTATCGTTTTGTTTCTAAAGTGGTTTATTGTCGATAATTTTCAGTACTTTGTTTCTATCGTATTTCTTAGCAATTTCGGACCTAACAATTCACATTTTTAATACTTTTTTGGTCGTAGATCACTTTTGAATCAGGGTACTTTAATATCTAGTTTGTATCTGAAAACTTCGGATCGGTGACTGGACACCGCCAGAAAAGCAGTTGCCAGCGTCCGTGATGTGGATACCCTGCTGAAAGCGGCATGCAGTGCGATAATTGCAAGGCTTGGTACCACGAGGTTTGCACAAATTTGATACCTTCAGCTTTCAAACGTTTTGTAAAAATGGTCGCATATGGCTTTGTCGGTAGTGCTTCGCGGACGCAAACAGCTTGCTAACAGAGGCCATTTCAATGGCAAATGTTGCCAAAAGGTGTGTTAGCAAACGAGGTCGGGACACATCGAACAGTACTCGTTCTGTTGACACACAAATTGATGTGAAGCCACCTCAAATAAGTTCGGTAACAACTGACTCACATCGATCAAAAGAGGAAAGACGGACTTCAAAGAGGTCTGTCATAAATAAAAACCCAAGAACCAAAATGTCCTCTGTCCGTCGTCCTCTAAATGGTGGCAGGAAGGAACTGCCTAAGAATCCCCGTCTCAAGGCTAAATCCGTTACTAGCACGAAACACAACCTGACTGCTCAAGTCGTCGATGACCCTCCGGAATCCCACAGTGTGTTTGATGCGACTGTGGCCGTTACTCCAACGAGAGTTGATGGATGATCACAGGTCGTGAACAAGAAACGATATAATGATATAAAAAATCAACCCTCTCTTATGAGAAGTCGAGATATAAAAGACTGGTCAGTAATCTTTCATAGAATCAAGGAGAGTGAAAGCTCAGAACCAAAATCTCCCTTTTTAGCATGACATTGGGTTGATAGAACAACTACTAGATCAGATGACACCTCAGTATATCTCCGGAGTTACCTTACTAAAGGTGTGTAGACTAGGTAGCCAAACGAATTTGGAAAAAATCAAGCCAGGCTGCTTGAAGTAGTATTTAAATCTCATAGTGAACGGATCTTAGTTCTACAGAATGGACATGAACTAAAGAGTTCCGGAGTTTTTGTCCGTAAGAAAGTGCCACTCACAGACCGTTTAACAAGACGAGTAGCCAAAAAAGAACTAAAACTTAGGTTAGATGCTGGCAAAAATAACCTAAATATTGTATATTTTCGCGTTGTGAGGCCTCAACAAAAAGTGATGCCGAAGTCACTAAGGGTGCAGCACGAAGCTATTTAAATAGGCTTCGGATCTGTTACACTGATGCCAAAAGCTTGCTCAATAAGCGCCCGCACCTAGGTGTACAGATTGACTCTAACAAGCCAGATATAATCGCAGTCACGGAAACTTGGCTGACGCAGCCTATAGATAGTATGGAACTTGATTTTGAGGGTTTTACGTTAGTTAGAGACGACAATCCAGAAGCATAAAAGAGGGGGAGTAGTTCTATTCACCAGGATTATCATCCCGTTTGCCATTATCGACAGTGTATCTCAAGGGAGTGGGACGTGTTAGGTAGTTAGTTGCCGCCTGAAACGCAGGGTCAAAGAGCTGCTGATTTGTTAGGTTCACTGCGGTCCAAGCTGTGGAGTAAATGAGGTCTTGCTAGACAGTCCCAATACTTGATCACGAAGTGTTCGATGTCCAGTCCTAGGAGACTTTAATGCACCACGGTAGACTGGAAAATCTAAAAATTGACTTGTCAGAAAATTCATTCGAGCAGGAACTAGTTGATGCGGTTATCACATGTGCTCTAGTTCGATATGTGGAGGAAGCGACTAGGCACGACCCAGACTGTGAATCATCTTTACTAGATTTGATATTGACCCATTATGAGGATGACGTTGTGAACGTTGATTACATTCCACCCCTAGGTAAAAGTGATCACGCAGTTATAACTTTTGACTTTCATAAATTTGTCAAAAACGAGCACGCGTCACCTCATCCCAGACAACGTCTGAGGAGCAAGTATATAGGACATTATACATTCAGTATCGTCAGTAGATTGGACAATAATCCCAGAGTCCCCAACTGAGATAGCTTAGGATTTATTTGGATATTTATACCGAAGAGTTATTGCATCCCGCATTTATTGGACTTCAATTAAGGGGCCGAGAAACTCTCCGCTATGCTTCACTGGGTAAGTTCGCAGACTTTTCTGTAAGTAGAGAAGAATGTGAGATAGATTTAGGTTACTGGGGACTAATGAAACAAAATCTCAAAATCGAGAAGCTCGTAATATCTGTGCCTCGACCCACCGTAAGTCTAGAATATTATACGAGGAGAAAACTGTTAAGGAATCCATAGAATGTCCCAAAACGCCTCTATTCGTATATAAACGGGAGGACAAAAAGAAGAAATAATAATACAACACTATGAGAAGACAGTAACGCTTCATCATTAATGCACGACTTTGGTAAAGCTCAAGTGTGCTCAAACTACTTTAGCAATGTATATGCCGTAGAAACGCCCTTCTCGTCAGATCATACAAATCCCTTCACACACATACTGAAAAAAGTGACCATTAGAGAACTCGATGTCTTTGGTTTGCTAAATAAGCTTGAAATAGGCGATTCCACGCGACTAGATGAACTGCATCCTAAGTTACTAAAGGAACTAGCTAATTTCATTGCGAACCCCTTATATATATGTTTTGATCGATCCGTAACCTAGGGTCTATTATTAAAAGGCTTGAAGAACGCCCTAGTATGTCCTGTCTTCAAGACAGGTACGGAACATAAACCTGAAAACTACAGACTCGTTAGTCCAACCAGAGTGATTGTAAAACTTTTTGAAACGATTATTTGGAGGGGCTGTTTACGCATGTCGATGAAGAGCTGATTCTTTCGGAAAAGCAGAATAGCTTTAGAATAGGTTATTCCTGTCTCACTAACCTATTAGTGGCTCCTGAAAGTTGATGTGCTCTTAAGCACCAAAAGTTACCTATAGACATACCCTACATTGCCTTCAGCAAAGCTCATGACAAATTTCCCCACAACTGACTGTTATATAAGTTAAGAAATGTTGGGGTTGGATGCAATCTATTGATGTGGGTGGACTTCCTAATTGGGTACCAACAAAGAGTACAGGTGAACTCCAAGTTGTCTAGTTGGGAAACTGTGCATAGCGGAGTAGCTAAGGGTACAGTTTTTGGGCCAGTACTATTCTTCTTTATGTAAATGACCTTCCTCGTCTCCTATCGTCACCGGTGTTGCTATATGTTGACGACGTCATAATATATGGACAGCTATACGAAGTAAATGAGATAGGTTAGAACTCCGAAATGACCTGGAGAAATTATCTGAATGATCTTAAACCTGACAGTTTCCGATAAACTCTTCCAAGTTCATTGTGATACATATTAGTCATCAAGGTACAGATACATATGCGATGAATAACATTGAGCTACCCGTTGTACAGACACATTGTCTTAGAAGTCATCACTAACCAATACTTAAAAACTGCCGCACACTGTTGTGTGATAGCCCGTAAAGGTTCTAGAACTCTATGGTCAGTATGTAGGGCTTTTAGCCATGTTGACGCTAAGACGATTTGACTTTGTATTCGTGCATCCTAAACTTGAGTACTGCACACAAGCGGCTAGCCCCTGCTTAAAAAAGACAACGAGCTTCTGGAAAAGGTTCAAAGAACAGCAACTAAGCCAATTTTCGGATAGCGAAGCTCCCATACGATGCTTGACCGATCAAACTAAACCTATTTCCATTGTCATACAGAAGACATATCGAAGAATCAGAAGTGACTTAATTACAGTTTTAAAATTACTTAGTGATAAATTTGCATCTGATATGTCCCAATTTTTCCTGTCATCGAATACAGAGAATTAACGAGGACACTCTTTAAAAGTTCACAAGCTCAGGACAAATTGCTTGTCCGCTGATGATCGACTTTCCCATCGAATCTTTAACTAGTGGAATTTATACCTCAGCACGTGAATGGAGCTCCATCTGTCGACACTTCCAAAAGAAAGTTGGATCAACTGAGAAACCACTTTTGCCAGAACCAACACAGGTCATCAAGTTTCCTGTCCTTTTGAAACTGGAACTGAAACTTAGACGTGCTTGTATAAACAAATCAACTGCTTAGAGCTGCCTTCTTCTTATTTTGGTAGGATTCTAGGTATTTGGTATAGTCCAAAGGATGACAGCCTATCCGTACAATTGCGCTGATTATGGTCAGTTTGGAAGTTATTTCTGGGTCCCTGTATCTTGCAATTTCGGTGAGTGAATTTTTCTTAAGCTAGTAGGGCTTCTGGAACCAGTAGCTGTCACACTACCAGACTAGAGGTTGGTTGGTTTGTTGCAATGTGAAAAGTAAAAAAAGAAAATCCAAATTCAGAAGAGGTAAGAGAAGACCGTTATCTCAAGTAGTTGATTAGTAGGTTCATAAGGTAATGGATCGGTAATGCAGGTAGTGTGGGAAGATTGAAGTTTGGGACTAGGAGAGGAAATGGAGATGATGGTGATGATGATGATGATGATAAGCGAGGTAAGAATAAGTTGGTGATTTGCGGTAATGATAACAGTGGGTAAGTTACGAAACATGCATCAAGTACAGTTAGTCTGAGTGTGAGATAATAATTCATTAGTGAGTACATGTTTTTCAAATCGCCTCTTGAGACTATCCACTGAGTAGTCTGTGGTCACAATGAATACAGCAGATAGGATCATTTCTTAATGAGAAAAATCGGTGGTGCATATGAACTTTTGCGCTTTGACGTGTAATTTTTCAAGAGTTTTCTCAAGGAGAATGATGATGATGTCCTTGTATGATGTTCGCGTTGAGGGGACTTAGCGTACCGAGCATGCCGTGTTCCATTTTCAGGTCAGTTCTTCTTCGTCTCTATGGCCCGGAGAAAATAGTTATGGATGTTGGAGTCTGTCTTCGTAAGATTTGTTTCGCACCCTCATCATCCACATGGTTGGTCGTCTTTGTAATTTATCAAACGGAAATTTATTGCTTTTATAGAGGGTGACGCAACATTGTAGACTTAGAGGTGAACCCATGAGAACGTTATGAACAGTGTCAAAAGCAAACCTGATGTGAATTGACCAATTTGCTGTGGATAAATTGGCGATTCGCACTTGCTTTAGTTGCTAGCATCTAACTTCTCTGGGATTAATTGCTTTGACAAGTTGAATAGCCCGTTGTTCACATTTCCAATTCTGCGAGTTAGATTTAAAGCCCAAGATAAGTCTTTCATCGCTGCCCCTTTGAAGATATGAAAGAAACTCCTGCTTTCGTTGTTTCGGAAAATGTTACGACTCTAGTGAATGACTGAAAAAGGCCACATACTTGTGTACAGATGGCTTTCATGCATACATCACAGGTCAGATTCCATGAGTTTGCACCTAAGCTTGTAGATTATTCTGGAAATATCTATTGCTTGGTACTTCGGCGTGACACTTGTTACTGGATCCCAGGTAAGTACTGTTGTCAGAATCTCCTGGTGGGTGTTCCCATTAGTGACAGGCTCACCGTTCTTCTTACAGCAAGTGATCTCTGCCTTGCCTAGGACGAGATAGTCTCTTTCTATGAGTGCCTTGAGGTGCATGTACGCTGTGTAGAACAGCTCGCTGAACAATGCTTCTCACTGTCTCTCAGTAGTTATCCGCTTCCAGGTTTTATTACTCTTGCAGCCATGGGAGTTAAATGTGAGTAGCCATAGTCATTACTGCTTTCCGGTGCTTGAACATGAACCTTTTCAACCAGATTATTTGTCGGCAAACAGTCCAAGTTGAGGGTATTCTGTACTTTCGCCATCTCGTAGCGTTGCCTGCATGCTCAATGAGGTCAGAACGCTTGATGATTTCAACGAATTTCTCGTGAAACTGTCCTCCAGTTATCACATCGTCCACACGAGCTTTAAGTATCTGACTAACCACCAGGTGTGTAATGCTGAAATCACCCGGTGTATCTTTTTCTTTTATGGTATCCTGTGTGAGCGGACAGCGAATTCTTACGACCAAGTTTGTAATTCCGTGTGCGCTGAAATGAGACTGACATAACCCAAAGGACTCGACCCATTTCGTTTCCGTCAATTTCTTAGCTTTAAATTTGACATTAATCTATATCGTCACTCAACCTACTCTTTTTTGCTTCCTGTCGCACTCGAAGCGTGCCATACCTTTCTTGCTTGATTCACACATGTGTCGCCAGGAGAAAGTTAGGTTTTATTTAGAACCAGAGTCTTCAGTTCTGTCTCAAAACATGTTTCTGATCTCTCCCATTTTGTTCTTATATCTATTTGCTTTGGTATAGAGGAAATCAACTATTTGTCTTCTCATGCAACGCTTCTACTCGACAGCCTCTGTTTGTAGGGTTGTGAATAAATTGTGATACAAATCGAATTGACTGGTTCTTAGTAAGATAAATTTTCAAGCAATCAGAATAGAAAAATGCTGTCACCATATGATCACACAGGGATGCAAACG
Source organism: Schistosoma mansoni (assembly GCF_000237925.1). NCBI lineage: Eukaryota > Metazoa > Platyhelminthes > Trematoda > Strigeidida > Schistosomatidae > Schistosoma > Schistosoma mansoni. Next base: position 3,050,771 of record NC_031496.1, read on the forward strand.
GGAAATGAGCCGTTAAGCTTTTGATCGGCTCAATTTGTATTGCACCCATAAAATACTGGAGAGTCAAGTCAGTCAGTTGCTCTGGCATAGGTAGAATTGAAAATACGTTTGCAAAGAAGAGACTTTGGTAAACATGTCGAAAGAAAGGCATCTGAGCTTGTCTGTGAAGTTGCTGAAGTTTTAGGTGTCAACCTTCGCATATACTAAAAGAATCTATCCAAGGGAACCTCACTGAAGTGTTATCTAATGTTCATTTATTCACTCAACATCTACAAACGAGTCCCGTAAGTTCTGAGCAAAGGGTTATGGTGAGTTAAGAGCCGGAACAAACAAACTACTTTACTGTGAAGCTCACGGGACAAAGACTATGCGCAGTTGATGAAACGCACGAATCTTGATACCGAATCGAACCAAACAAATACTTACATACTCCTGTCGCTCCTTATAGAGGAGCTTAGGCCACTCATCAGCGTTCTCCAAACGCCATGGACAATACTTTGTGATTCTTTTCACTTACTATATATTTTTTACATGTCTACTTCCAATTCTCGATGCATTGTGTACTTTGACCTTCCGCTTTTTCGTTTCCCTTCGGCATTCCAAGTTACTACTTGTCTCGTGATTCAGTTTGGTGATTTTCTCAATGTATGTCCTATGACTCCCATTGTCTTTTGCTAATTGCCTGGTCAACTGGAACCTAGTTTGTTCTTTCTCACAGTAGGTTGTTGCTGATGATAACCGGTCAACGGACATTGAGTATCTCATGTAGACAGTTGTTTATAAATAACTGTATTATTTTGATGATGGTTGTGTTAGTTCCACAAGTTTCAGCTCCATACAGTAGAAGTGTGATGGCATTCGTATTGAAGATTGTGACTTAGATACTGGTTGGCAGTTGTTTTGAGTTGCATTAGTTTCCACCTCTTCCAGTGCTTCTCCATCAAGTGTTATTGAGGTGGAGTTCTCCGTATTTTATTTGAGGATCTTGGTTTTTCACTTGTGTAAGTTGGGGCCTACTGATGCAGAGGCTTGTGCTAAACTGGTTGTCTTCACCTGGATTTGTTTATATGTATAGGACAGAAGGACCAGGTCATCTGCGATGTCCAAATCTTCTAGCTGCATCCGACCTGTTCAGTTTATTCCGTGCTTCGCCTCAGATATGGAGGTCTTTAATCGCTTCAATGATAAACATATGAATAACTTAATTTATAGAATTCATTTTTTCACTTTACTTATACAATGGACTATTTTAAATGAAGTAAAAGGAAACTTGCAAGTCTATGCATAGATTTTTATGAAATTAGTCTAAAATAATCAAGTGCCTCACCCACTTCAATAAAAACAATTACCAAACAGTTGTGCTAACTCCGTACCCAACCCTCCCCCTTTACCCGGGCTTGTGACAGGCAGATAGACCTATTTGGTGTGTTACATTCTACCATACTTAAAACATTTGGTATGATGAAATGCACATTAATTTCGTAAATGAAATTTACCACAGGATAAGCATTTACCATACGTGTGCTCAACTCTGTAATCCGTTTGCAAGTCCTCCACGTATGTGACTGGGATAACTATGTAGTTTGGTAGAATTCTGGATGTTCTGGAAGTCAATTGCATGCGATGCCTGATAAATAATACACGACACTCTATCACCTTCAAAGGAGCATTTCGGTATTTATTTGAGCTGTCTTTCCAGATTAGGTAAGCTGATCCCATCAATCAGTCTATCACGTAAATAGACATAAAGTTAATCACCGAAACTACACTTTGAGGCTTGTTCCTGCCAACCAAGAATAAGTTCTTTAACCTTCTGGTTGTTCTGGCTAATCATTTTATGAAATTTTGCTCTTCCACAGCATTTAAAATTAGTAAAATTCACATGATTTATTAGTAGTTGTTTGAGAGTTGCTTGGGGAAGTGGAATAGGTTTTTATGGGAATGTCAAAGTTCTTAGTAAGTTGTAGTCTTATTTTTCGACGAATGTAAGGAAATAAGCCACGATTTTATCTCTTTTACATCCAGATTTTGAACCTTTTCATCTAAATCTCATAAGCTTCAAAATTTGAACGTGCACCCACCTGTTCAGACACAAGCCCCATCGCCATGTCAGTATGATAATTAGATGTTTATCAATTATTGTGCTAACTAAGGATTCCAGAAATAGTTCAATTTAAGGCAGGTAGAACTAGATGAGCACAAACAGACGCATTATATTTGGAATTCATAACCAGCGGACAATAAAGTACAAAGGAATCATTAGTTCTTACAAATAATACAAATATTTATCATTTAGAAATGTTTGAACAATGTCCAATAATTCTTTACATCGACTTTATTGTCTCAATATATGAAGGATATGGACCTAATGAATGAAAAACACAAAGAAACATTTTCTCGTCGTGAAACCCGACTGTGATGATTTGAAGTATCTGAATTATAGTATGGACTAGAAATCCCAGCAATAACGCAATTTAATCAGGGAGTATTAAAAGAGTACGAACGAATGTACTGTACTTGGAATTCAAAATCAAAACAGTCATCAATAAAAGGGAATCATCGGTTCATTCAAAGTCACATCGATCTTCACATAAATTTCTTATATCTTTATTAAATGACACGGTAGGTTTCGGGATCACACATATCATAGACTTTTAGATCTTAAGGCCGATATGATTTTGCATTTATTGTAACCTACCTTAGTTATTTCCAAAGAAGATTTGCTTTGAATTCAAGTAGATATGATCCAGGACCTTTTGTCAGTGCGAAATCTAATTTCCTGAAAAGTGCCATAAAATCCTTTTCTAGACGGGTATTACTTAGATCATATCGCGATACAGCAGTCACAATCAATTATAAAAGATCATAAGTGAGAGATATACTAGAATTGTATTTCACATATTCAGCGAACAATCAAACTTAAACACAACATGAAGAGGAATTCCACAGTCAAAGAAAATGTACAAAATATTCTTTAAAATGTTTAATCTTTACGAATACACTGGAAATATACAGCTAATGAACACTTTAAGATGATTTATACAGTAGAAAATAGGTCCTCTACTAAAACTTAAATAGTAAATGAAGATCGAATACAACCACGACAGAAAAAACTACTCTGTTTCGCTGGTGACAAACTAAGAGAGTTTCTACGTTTTGTTTGAATGTTGTTGTAGTATCGGTTGTTATGTTAAGCTCACATACCTTATTCTAGCTTCTGGACAAGTCAATTAACGTATCCATCATGAGTCATGCTTTGACTTTGTTAATTATTCACTTATTAACCCTGACCATTTTTATATGAGCGTAGGTGTGTGTACACTTCTTATCTGATTCATCATATGTATATAACTTATTCTTGTCTGACTATAAATATTGATTAACGCTTGCTAAAAGTGAGTTGGCTTACCCGCCATCTCCAATACATGTCATGTTTACTTCGCTCGCTGATATTTACTCATGTGCTTATAGCTTTCTGGCCTGTGTTATTTGAAAATAAACTGTAGCTGCCACTTCCCTTTGCCTTCTGATTTTATGTACGGTTAAAATTTGTATTAATAACGGTTATCGAGGTGAACGATCAACGAAGCACGGCACTACACTGTAACTGTTTCAGCCTAATACTTGATTTACCAAGTCAATAACTATGGAAACTATACCTTTTTTTTATCTAATGATCATAATAACTCTCTCCCTTACTATGAAATCAATGAAATTTGTTAAGTTCTTCAATAAATTACACAAAAAAGCTCATCATTGAGCATATTACTTATTTTGGCATTAATATTCCAAAATATAACGAATACACAGATTAGGTAGTTTTTTTAAAAACTACCATTTTGGATCACTCTGTTCATCCATCTTTCAACAATCGGTTAAATATCAATACATAGAAAATAAATTAATGATCTATCTGATATGTCTTGCTAATTGAACACTATACTCGGATCCTAAGCTAGTCTCGTAACCTCCCAAGCTAAATCTACACAGCAACTTGAACACGAGAGAAAAGGCACAAATTATGTGAGAAGCCACTTTACTCCAAAGTTTCATTTATGTACAGTAAATATAGGGTTTTTATAGTATTTTAAAAGTCCGTTGGGTTTTCCTGAAAATTCTAGAATACTGCTGAACATAGTAACAATGTAGTAACCAGCCAATCAGAACCTCTACATGTGACTATTCACTTTGATTATGTTTCTGGCACAACTTTTAATCAGTTGCTGATTGGATAAAATGCTTCTTAATGTTTCCTGAGATTGTCATATCTATTGCAAGAAATTTTCAGGGTCATCCCAACACTCTCCCTAAACCAATTTTTGGATTAACCAGATAAATCTAAATCATTAATTAAGTTAATAGGGTTTCGTGTGGTTATATTCGGAAGTTACTTAGCTCATCTCTATGATATACCTTTTTATGATTACCTTCTGTCGTACCTGTAATATCAAGTGTTTGTATTGAACACTTGACTTACTGTAAAATGAAAAAAAAAGTGATTCAACGAAGAGATCTATTTTTAAGAAACTACAATCTTTGAGATTAGTTACTCCACATACAAATCTAAGCGAGAACATGATGATCAAATAAAATATCATTTATCGACTTAAAACCAAATGGAACCACGTACAGCAATAGACGATCATTTTGGAAAGAATCAACACAACAGCTTATCTCCTTATACAAATAACCCATTTTAAATAGTGAGAAAGATTGCTTAAAAAGATATTGGGGCTTGATAAGCTTAAAACTGATCGAAAATAGATTGTAAAGCTTCTGAGTAAACAATTTAGTTGTTTTAGGTAAAGTACTGGTAGGCCGATTGGATAACGCTATGGCGTTTGAAACCAAAGTTATTGGGTTCGAGTCCCATCAACTTCAAGATGTAGGTACATCCAGCTGACGAGTCCCGAATAGGACGAAACGTGTGTCCTGCATTCCACTGCTAGCCACTATCCATCTTTGCTTAAAAAAGCACTGGGTAGTTTGTTTCTTACCTTCTTAGTCTGTTTGTGTTTTGATCTCTACTAAACATTGATTATAGATAATTTGACCACTATTGAAGTATCTTTAATTTTTCATGCAGAGTGACTCTTTCTCTATTCATTTAAGTGATGATCTAATCATCTATTTAACTGGAAATTACATATCTTTACTACACAGACAAATTAGTTGAAAATATTTACAGATTAATATCAGAAGGAGTTTTATGGATATTATAGTAATTTTAATAGTTGAGATCATGAATCAATTGAAGCTAGATCACCATGAAAAACCTAGAAGCACTGGACGGCCATTTCGTCCCTTAGTGGTTAAGCGCTCGCGCACGAAACTGATAAGTCCTAGGTTTGAATCTCGCGAGGTGGGATCGTGGACAAGCACTGCTGAGGAGTCCTACAGTAGGACGAAACGGATAACAAGCAAGGGTGGTGATTGTTAAACACGCACGGATAGAAAATACTGCTTACGCGGTCATTGTCGGAAAAGATGAACAAATATCAGATAGAGTTTAGGTTGCGACTTCTCCTGTCTTTCTTAGTTTGACTTATTGTTATATCCCGGGGAGATTTATGAATGATAACTTTTGAGAACTATTTATGGACCAATGTGATAGGTATATTTCCTATTGTATAATTGTTAAGTAACTCAACTATTTATATTCATGTTTCTCTTATCATAAGCTTCATTTTGACTATAGACTATTATTATACAATTTATCATTCTTGAGTTATCCCCAGTCTATCATTTACTATCTCCCTTATTCACAGCCACTTTGGGCTGTCTTGTACAAATGTTATTTTCTATTTTATGGTACGATGTGGTCAGTTTGTTTGGTATATAAACCCATTATATTTAAGAATAATGATTTATATTGCATAAGCTGTTATTGATGTTCTGGACTTAACTGGCTGAGCTAGGCAGAAAGCAGGACCGACTAGTACTCAAGACTGTTTATACAACTTTTGTGTATCCTTGCTCTGATCAATAAAATCACTCCTCTCTAATTTGCGGTCTTATTACATCATATATTTACAGGGCACGCACTCATGCACTCAATATAACAATTAATGTGTGTTACATTTAAATCCTTTATGGCTTCGATGATTATCCTATTTCTGATATGTAATTAATTTATTCACATCACTTCACAATATTCATATTTCATTGTACTATAGTAGTGTACTACTTTCTGATTTCTAAGCATATTTAATTTTTGACTGGTCATTTGAGAGTATAAATTATTTGCTATGACTTGATAAAAGAAGATTGTACGCCAATTCGTTATGATTTGATGTCCGGCTTTTTATCACATGAATTATCCATCAATCGGAATACGACTGTTCCAATCTTAGCACTGTGCTAAGTATTGACTTCGACCAGTATGAGTAGTCTAGCGCCCTTATTGGTCATTTGTTCGCCTAGCCCTTCCACTTAAGTCCAGAACACCAATTGCAGCTTCTGCTATATAAATCGTTTATTCCAAGCATACTCTGTTTTTATACCAGACAGACAGACCGCATTGATATCAAGCCAAATATGGCTGTGAACGTGGGAGACAGTAATCAATAAACTGAGTATAACATAGGAACAGTAAATCATACAATAATCATCCATAGATCAAAATGAAGCTTATAATAAGATGAATATAGATATACATAATCCAGTTACTCAATAAGAATATATATAGAATAGTCGTCCATTCATAGGTCCTAGGGGTTACCCGCACTCAATGTCTTCACTAGGATATAACATTGTTGAATGTGTATGGTGAATTTCATTCATTGATTTAATCGGTGAATTAGAATCCTTGAACATAACCTTCAATCAGATTATAAAACAGTGTTTATAAAGAGTCCTATGTACATAATAGATGGTTTTATTTCATTAGATAATAGAAAACAATATAGAAAAGATAAGTTCAGATCACTGACTTAGTTGAAGTACTTTGAGGTGTGTACTCAAAACTGTTGGGGCGATCCTGAAAATTCCTTGCAAAAGACACGACAAGCTGAGGAAACATTAAGAAGCACTTTTATCCAATCAGCGTTTGATTAGAAGTTCTGCCAGAAACATAATCAAAGTGAATAGTCACATGTAGAGGTTCTGATTGGCTGGTTACTACATTGTTACTATGTTCAGCAGTATTCTAGAATTTTCAGGAAAACCCAACGGACTTTTAAAATACTATAAAAACCCTATATTTACTGTACATAAATGAAACTTTGGAGTAAAGTGGCTTCTCACATAATTTGTGCCTTTTCTCTCGTGTTCAAGTTGCTGTGTAGATTTAGCTTGGGGGGTTACGAGACTAGCTTAGGATCCGAGTATAGTGTTCAACTAGCAAAACTTATCAAAAACAAACATAACGAGCTGCAATTCCTTGTTACGTTTCGGTTTTTCTATTCTGTTGTTCAAATGATTCCTCGACTTGCAACGTGGTATATTGTGCCAACTTACTTTTCCTCAGGTCGTAGATCGACAAACTAATTCGAAAAGTCATAATCGGAACAAAAGTAACTAAGACCTTCTAACGAACTTACCAGATAAGACATCATGATTAGACAAACGACAATATTGACTTGTTTTTATCATTGACTTAATTACGTAATAGTGATCTCAACTCTGTATGACAACTTGAACCGATGTATATATGTGCCTGGTCCTACGTTGTATCTGACTAACTGACTGACTTATCTCAACTCTAAAACAATGTAATCATATTTCATTTGAATTTTATTCCCCATAAACTTGTTTGATCTTTTTGACTGATTTACTTACATTGGTTCATTAACTGGTCTAAGTCAAAGCATAGGATCACATTTTTTAAAAATTATTTCGATATTCTTTTTTCCGGAAAATTCTAAATCCTGTAGGAAGAAGGTAGACTATACTTGATGGCCTTGAATGATGCAATCAAAATTAAGATAGTGTAGTGTGGTCTACTTATATCCTTATAAGTAGTATATGGTTATGGTCAGACATAGAATGCATTTGGCGGAAGATCGATAAAGAAAGAACTGAAACGAAGCGCAATTGGTTACGAAATGCATAAACAATGAAATTAGAGAAGATGGATTGATATTCACAGAAGGAACAGTGAAGATTGAGACAATTGGTCGTTAATTTGCAAATTAACCATTTGCTGGGAAGATCCAAACAAACAATACTAAGTAAATTTCAACTTCACCCCATTGCACAAGCAAGTGGTTATCAGGACTTAGTGGCCGAGTGGGTAACGCGATGGCGTTTGAAGCCAAAGGTACAAGGTTCGACTCCCAGAGTGAACATTAACTCTGAGATGCAGGTACATCAAACTGATCAGTCTCAAATAGGACGAAACGAGCGTCCAACTGGATTACACTGCTAGCCACTATCCATCTTTGCTTATATTACGACACAGTTTATCATCTCACCTCATACCTCTATTATTTCTACCTGATCATACTAAACAATAAATCACTGACATTTGAATAACCAAGTCGATGGTCAACTTCTAATCCGTTGATTAGCTTTTATCTTTATGCCTTCCCTTTACATAAAACATACCTATCACTTATTCTTGAAGTAAGATATACCCATTTACAACACAGTTTATCGAAATCGTTTTCAGTCTATTTAGAAAATTGAAATAGTTGAAAGCGTGAGTCAATTGAAGCTAGACCACCATGGAAAACCTGGAAGCACTGTATGGCCGTTCCGTCCTATTGTGGGACTCCTCAGTGGCAGTGCGCATCCACGACCTCACCTCGCGAGATTCGAACCGAGGACCTACTAGTCTCTGAAATAAACAAAAATAAGAGCAAGAATTGGGCAATTAAGAAAAGTTTAATTTACATCAATTTTTTATTTAAGTCACATTACACACCGTTACTTTATTGTTATACAATACATTATTATCATCATCAATTCAAATGTGAATCTTCTTTGTTACCACTTTCTTTTTCCCGCGACTTATCCAATTGGTTTATAAGTTGATGCCATTTGTTTCAAACCTGTTTTACTAATAACAATAAGTTGTAAATTAAATAGGAAACAACTACTTACACGACATTCATATACATATCTTTACTTATGAATTCATCCTTGCTGTCTAGCACCTTACCACATTGAAGTACCCCCAATGTTTCCAAAGCATGTTGATATCGATCTGAAGGGATTGAATTCTTTTTACATGGATCAAGCATGTTGAATATTGTCTCGGCATTATTTTCAGTAAACAATGTTGGCGGTTCTGCGAATTCATCTCGTGAAGCTTTTAATAATTGTAATTGTTCAATTAAATATTGTTTTGGATTTTCTAAAATGTTAATAAATTATTGATTAGAAGTAACTTTAAATTATGAGATCATATGTAAAGATTAATATTTTTATTGTTGAAGTCATGAGTCAATTGAAGTTAGACCACCACAAAAAAAACTAGAAGCACTGGACAGCCGTTTCGTCCTATTACGGGACTGAAGACAATTGGTGAACCGTTGCTCAACTTCGTGGATCAGTTGAAGTTAGACATTAACACCGTTGGATGCCGGCTCAGTGATTTATCGGTTAAGTGCTCCGGCGCGAAGCTGGTAGATCCAAGGTTCGAATCTCGCGGGTGCGGGATCGTGGATGTACACTGCTGAGGAGTTCCATAATAAGACGAAACGGCCGTCCAGTGCTTCCAGGTTTTCCATGGTGGTCTAGCTTCAGTTGACTCATGATTTCGACTATGAAAATATTGAAATATCCACAAAAACCCCTTCTGATCTATAAAGATTAATACAAAAGAATTTTATGTGGTTGAAAGCATGAGTCAATTGAAGTTAGACTACCAAGAAAAACCTGGAAGCACTGGATGGCCGTTTCATCCTACTGTGGGACTCCTCAGTAGTGCGCATCCATGACATTTTAAATGGCTAAACACAACCTTAAATTAGAAACAAGCAAAGTTGTAAATGAACTCAATCTATACACATAAACACACACAATGATGTTCAACAAAGAATCATCTTGATGATTATGAAGCGAAATTGATATAATCAAACCTATTTTGATTTTGAAAAGGTTGAATAACAACTAGAAAGAACTGGAAAGGAAGGCTCAGGACAAAGTTGGATGGAGAATGTTGGTGAGCGGCCTATGCTCCTCGACGAGGGGTAACAGGCGTAAGTAAGTGAGTAAGTATTTTGATTTTGATTGAACTACATATTCTACACTGGTACTCTATACTGTTCAAACTTGTATTAATTTAATCCGGTTATTGAGTTATTCTGAAGAAGCAACCTGAAATAAGTTGAAAAACGTTAGAAATCATAATTTATTCCCACTGGAGTATGACAAACATATCATTATGCTACTATGTTTTATGGCGTAAGAGTAGATTGGAAGAAAGCTAGGGGGGGGGGCCAAACCAAAATGTGGCATAAATCCATGAAGTCATTGACAATTGTACTGAACCATGTTGGTTAGTGTGGACTACCTGCTTGGGATCCGCGAGATGATAACAAGCGATGGTTAGAGACCTTGAATGACATGGCTCAAAATCGTTTGCAATGGCGAAAGTACATCCACTGTTTGTGTTCTGCCAAATTCTAATCTTCTGAAATCTTCATGACTCTATATTTTTTCTCTTTTGAAATCTATTTCACTTGATTATACTCCTTCAATAACATCTTTAAACCTTAATCTTTCACATTAATGCTTATACTTTTACTACTTCTACCACTATGGGATTTGAATCGACAACTGCATTTCTGTGCTAATGTGGTAAGGCAACTCGAACTGATGTAAGTACGTACGAAGTTCTATGTTGTGACTGACTGACTAACTGATTAATGATGATAACAGTGCTTTATATGTATAATCTCAAAGATGGTAGAGAATAACAAGTGATGGTAACTAACAGGGAATTTTGTGTTTGCTTCGCCATCTGTCTATCTAATGTGATTAGTGTGACTTGATGTTTTAATACAATTTATAAGCTACTTTTATAAACCTTACCAGCTCCATAGGATTACATTTGGAGCAAGTTTTTATCAAAACCACATAGATCACCGAAGATTTGTATAGGGACAATATTTCTTGATACGAGTGATAGATATAATTCGAAATTCAATAGCATATGTTTGAAAAAATGCATTATTAAAACAAAGCATCCACAAACTCTTGGTTCTCTTCACGTTACTATTTTCCTACTAATCGAATACATCACATTTTGAATCATTTATCTGACTTGATCCAGTAAAATAGAACTCCTTTACAAAGTTTTATAGATTAGATTTACTGTGGCTAGGAGTTAAATTCAGAAGAAACGATATTTTCTAATTGGAACTTGTTGACTGGACAGATACATATGTGTTTAAATTTCTTCCCGTGAATAGAATTCAGTAACTTTCAATCCGAACACCAACGCATTATTCAATGAGGTACTGAGTTCAGATAGCCGCTCACTTGTGCAACGGGTATGACACTTATATTGTTATTAGAATGATATAAAACTATCCCTTCGTTGATATCGAGGACTAAATTTCGACTTACTAATAATATAGGAATCATACTCCTTGCACAAACCATTGGTTACTCGGATTTAGTATCTTTGATTCTGATGCTAGCCACAATCTACCTATTTTATAAAACCTATAATAATTCGGCTATACCTAGTCAATGCTCACATGATCTAAATATACCAATAAATACAGATTATTTCTTCCCATTCATAAAGTTGACCAAAACAAAAATTAATGTAATAGAATAACATAGTTTCACTATATTCCACAGTTTCTGATCAGCTGGTTACAACGTAGTATTAATCCTTAAAAATCAGCGTACATAACATCATGATGCAGGAAGATTTATTGTCAGTAAAAATTTACGAAGAGTTCGAGCATATGAAAAGCATGTTGATAAGCGTTACAGGCCACTGATTTTTCATCAACATACCTGACGTACAACGTTGCATCATTCATTACTGATTTCACCACTGTTTGTTCTAGGTTTACCATGAAGATATCTGCCAGGAATGGACCCAGTAGACTAGCCATATCCACTCCACCAATCTGACTATAGCCTTGGTTAGAAAGCTGTTCAATTGTGCCAGAAGATTATATATAGAAAATAAAATTTATGAGGAACGAACCATACTTGGACTTTGTTTACATGATAATGGTTACCCTCAGAAATCCATAAACAAGTACGGGAAGATTAAGTAAAGGAAATGGATTATGCTGTGTTTGGCAGAAAGTTTGATTTACTAAGACTTAGCTTCAAGGGTAATAAAGCAGCTGAGGAAACGGAATTCATGTTAAAAGCCTCAATAAAAATGGCTTTTCCAGCTGCCAAACTGGTCCCTCTGTATAAAACGAATTGCTCATTAAGACAGTCATGTGTGGACCAATTGGTTAGAACTCTCCCGGCATTATGATATGAAATATGTACACTGACTTTTAAAGATTAACACGACTATGTTTATGTTGTAAGCAGCTGATCAGATACCGCGAGATATAATGTAACCATGTTATTCTTCTACATCAGCTGTTCTTACTTAAGTCAAAAGACAGACTGAATTTTAGTTCACATTAACAGCGGAATACTTCAAACTTCACTAATAATGACATGACATGAATGTACTTTAAAAGTAATACATCTATGTAGTCGGATTAAATCCCGAAATCTTGAGGTGAGATTCAAAAATCAGAAGGCTGATCTCGACCTTAAGTTATTAATTAATTTGATCTGAAGCATATTTACCTGATAACTCTTCAAAAAGTTCGGGAAACAAGAAAGAGTTGTTTTTTAGGTATTTCGGTCACATGCAGCGAAAAGAAAGACATGAATTTTCTTGTAGAAAACGATTATATAAAATTTCAGTCGATAATCTCAAAACAGTTTTGGATCTCCTTAGAAGTGAAAAGAGAAAACGAAGTGATTTTGGAACTAACTTATTCTCTCTTTTTCCTCCCACTAAATCAAGAAGTCCCAGAGTACAAAGCAGGCGAGTAGAAAAGCCAAGAACAAACAAAATACCCGTGGCATACAGGTTTTCACATCTAATCATCAATACTTGGAACCTGCTGCTCAAAGCAGTGGTGTCTGCACCTTCAATTGACTCATTCAAGAGAAGACTGGACACTCACAGAAGCATACTGGAAAAGGAATAACATAGACCGTAGGTCTTCTGTCCTTACTACATAAATCTGAACCTGAAATCAGATAAACACCGATTTGACACTGAGTTGATACAGAAAGAAGCAGTACTTACCTCCTATTGACAGGAGGTTACGAATTCAAATATGAGAAGCGATATTAACAATTGATACACACATATGTCAGGTTCTGTGGTACTTTTGACTGATATAATATATATATATATGTTAAAATGGATATCTTAGGAATAAAATAGGTAGTATATATTCTTGCCTGGCATTTGATAGAACAACGAAGAGGCCAAGTTCTGAAGCATTTCATCAATCTTATGCTCTTTAATGTAGCGTTCGACCTCCAATTTTCTAGGACAATCCTGGCAAGTCATAGATTGCATTGGATAAATCACTTAGGTGAATTAACGGTTGTAAGAAATCACGTTCTGTGTGGTTAGTAGTCACTCTGTCTTCTGTGTTACGTTGGGTCTGTGGTAAATTTGCGTCAAACCTGAAAGTCGTTGGGGCGAATTAAGAGTGAAAGACAGCATGATAAGTGTAAATTTGACCCGATAAATTCTAGAAGCATAAAAGGTGAGATTGGAATTATAAAAGTCAACAACATGAAAAAGCTGAGATTAAAAAATTCTGATAATTGTAACCATAAGCCAATAGAGCAAGATAACACTTTCGTAACGTTCATGGCTTGATAAGATTGGGCATAACCCCCAGGGATATTGTGTGGCGGGGTGTCAAAAGCCATGCATATTTGAGGTAATTGACTACTTAGTAAGCACACACTGCACTTACATTATTAGGGAAAGCAACTGACAAAAATTATAATATGTTAAGATATCGTCTAAAATTCCAGGCGTGTTATTGTTTACCAGATGACTTCTGTGGGCTCGCTTCCCACTGTTTTCGTGTGATTTTAGAAACAGAAGCGAAAGACAAAGAAAATACGATGTTCAAAACAAGAAGTTGATATGACTAGGTTTTGAATGCGATAACCTGAACAATCAAATCATCACTTGAAATTTCCTGCGATGTTTCTAATGGAAACGACCTCAACCTAATGTCCAGTATCCAATATCCGAAATATTTGCCACAAGCTTGCATAAACTAATTGGTATCTTTGCGCTCCCTTCTTGTTGTTTCATCACGATTTCAAGCATTTTGTAATGTTCAACAAATGGTATTTCAGTCATTCGATTGCACTAATTATTGTCATTTAGCTTCTGTTTCTGTATTCTAGACATGAAATGACGATTAATTCTAATCGAAGAAAGACGGGATACACTTCGCTTTGCTTTTGAACTGCCACCTCGGAACATGTGAAAATGTCGTGAAGAAAGTTGAAAACGTTTTGTGATATATTTGCTTTGGAGTCAGGAGATATCGAACGCACGTGGGCCGTGTGTTCATGGAATCGACACTGAAAATGCAAAAGCATATAACCGATTTTCTCGTCACGCACTTGAGCAGTTTAAAGAGACTACCAATTATATGATACAATATATGTTAGGAAGTTATATAATCATGTCGTGCACACCATCTTAGGCATCCCCAATCGTTCTAGTAAAAAGGAAGAAAGGAAATTCAAGACTGTGCATCGAATGTGGAAAACTTGATGGCGTCGCAAAATGTTATTCTTTCCCGTTTCCAGGAAAAGACGATACTTAAGATGAAAAAGTCGGTTCTCAGTGGTTCTTAACACTAGATTCATCATCTGGTAATTAGCAAGTCGATGCACATCTGAACGATCGACATAATATGGCTTTTATCATACCATCGGGTCCATATTAGTCTCAGACAATGGCGTTTGGTCCAAATAATGAACCTTCCACCTTTCAAAAGTCAATGCATGAAACACTGTCTATGTTGGTGCCAGATGCCCATTTATTGTATTTGGATAACATCATAGTACAGGGAGCAACTGTTGAAGAAAACTCAGAAAATTTGCAAACTATTTTAGAACGCCTTCAGGAAGTTGGTATAAAATTACAAACATCGGAATATTTCTCGTTGAGGAAGCGAGTTAAATTACTTGGTCATGTCATTGACGAACGAGGAATACACTCAAATTGTGAAAAATGGATATTGAATGAACTGTAAAGTGCTAAAAATCGTTTGACTGGTTAAAGAAATTGTGTTAGATGCCGATTCCAGAACGTATGGACTGTTTTCTCGCAGCTTGTAGTTTCATCTTAGACACCGATGCAAGTGGCTAGGCTATTGATGCTGTATTACTACAAGTTTGTTTAGACGGAAAAATAGTCAACCCGCTGAAAACCAACCTTCTTGGCTATCTTCAGAAGAACTTCAACTTATGAGTTTGGGATGTAGGTTTGTATGGTCCGTGTGGAGATTCGTGTTAATAATAGATGGAGTATTATGTTTTCTCTATGGATCATACTATTTGGAAAAACTAGCAGTCCCATAGCTCATGTTCGATGAGGTCTTGGAAAAATTACATGCGAACTCGAGACATGGAAGCCGAAATGAAATGATGGCGTCCGCCAAACGTAGATGTTGATGGCCAGGACAAAAGGGAAACACACGGGAATATGTCGAACCTTGAAAGGTATATCAAATGTTTGCGAGCCCTATAGATGACTCTTGTGCACCGTTAGTAACTAGGAAACCAGATCAATGGAACGAGATTGTGGAGATTTATATTTTTGGGCCAACCGGGGAAATAAGTATATTTTAGATATAGTTGATCACTTTACCAATCGATGAGGAGTGATTCCTCCAAACATTCGGATGCTCAAACTGTAGATGAAGCTGCATTTGACGTATGGGTCGCCTGTTGGCATGAAATGGCTCACTTTGACGGTGGAGCCGAATTCCCATGTTTGTTTTCTGAACATGGATCTTTTCAAGGAACCGTTTCTTTCTCATCGGACGTACATAGAGAAAAGAAATTGACTGGTCCCACTCACTTAATAACGTGAAGTCTATGGAAGGGCGGCATGAGTTGAACGAGCGTAAGATACCTTCTAATTCAATATTATCGTCACAAATGACAAACATATCTTTGGAATGGCCTGCTGACCAACTTGTGTGGCTAGGTTCTTTTAAATGGTAAGAGAAATCTTGTTTACTCTGTATGGCAGTCGTAAATATAGTATGGAATGCTTCAACGAAGAACTCACATTCGTTAGGAAAATTCTGACGAAAAATAGCAATCCACACCGCTTCATAAGCAAGAATACATAAATAATAATAATATATTCTGAAA
Source organism: Schistosoma mansoni (assembly GCF_000237925.1). Classification (NCBI taxonomy): domain Eukaryota; kingdom Metazoa; phylum Platyhelminthes; class Trematoda; order Strigeidida; family Schistosomatidae; genus Schistosoma; species Schistosoma mansoni. The sequence continues at coordinate 3,067,130 of NC_031496.1, forward strand.
ATAATATTTACAGAATTTACACCAGTTTACAGGCATGATCAAATTGATATAAACATCAACATTTAATGTAGAGAACAAACATGAAATATAAGATTGTTTTATGTTTGCTGGTTCAGTCATTGATAAGTAGTTTATATATGGCATATATCACGGCAAGCCAATGCAACACCAGGGAACTTTTCATTTTTTCTTAAGTAGATAGCCTGATGTTTTATGAACGTATTTCTTTAAGATTATTTCCAGAGCCAGAGCGAGTTATTGATAAATATCTACAACTAAGGAAAGTAAGATAAAAGCAAAGAGCACGGAACAACAAAACAATGTTTGCCAAAATTTGCCCGCCAGGTTACCAATGTTCATGTTATACATTATTCAAACGCATTAGAGTTGCTAGTGACAGTGTTAATGTAAAGTGACAGCAAGTAAGTGGCTAAACATATAAAGTTCCTATAATCTCACTTGTGGAGTAAGATACACTTACAGGCGCTAGAGCATTTAATGCATTTTTAGAGGAGCAATATGCATTAATGGAGCGAACAAATAATGGGAGAGGGTTTAACGTACGGATAGTTTGTGGTAGATTATTCCAGAGCCTAGAAAACTTACAGGTAAAGTAATTCATATAGAGAGGTCTGAAATATGTTTGTTTCGCTAAAGACAAGGAGTTACGAATGTGGTAATGTGAAGTTTCAGCATATTGAATCGCCTGGTTGGATGTGAAGGATAGTCTGTCAAGTATTTTGAAAAAGAAGATAAGGTTAAGTTTGGGTCTCCTCTTCCATAAAGGGTCAAGCCCGAGTTTATTACACCTAGAATTACATGTCAAGACAATATCAGTTCCAAGAGTACGAAGTGTAAATCGTCTGTACTGATTCCAGTCTTAATTTATCCTTTATGCGCGTGCTACTAAGAAGAAACGCGCAGTATTTGAGGAGTGGTCGAACACAAACTTTGTACATTAGAATACGAGATTCGTTGTTATGAAGGTTCCGGGATATGTAACCTATAAGGCGTTCAGACTTGGAATTTTTGTTTCATTATCTGTTCAGTAAACGACAAGTCGTCGGAGTTCCTAAGTCCTAGATCTACTACTGTGTGTAACCTAGATAACACTTCACCATTTATTGTAAGATCGAGGTTGAGTGATGTATCACCGAAGCATAACCATCCACATTTAGCTGTATTAAGCTCCAGTTGCCATTTCGAGCACCACTGTCCTACCTTGTTAAGCTCCGTGCTGATACAATTTTGAATATTGCTCAGCTCATATGGAGAAAATGAAAACACCACCTTAAGATCATGTGCATACAAAAGGGACTTATCCACACTAAAACACTCACAAATATCATTAATAAAAACTAAAAAGAGCAAAGGGCCTAAGACACTTCCCTGAATTAACCAACTTCTAACAGGGACGGCATTCGACAATGAAGAGTTGATTTTAACTATTTGATGTCGATTGCTGAAGAAGGAACCATACCAGGCTAGTAACGGGTTTTGGACCCCATAAGATGCGAGTTTACCTATGATAAATTGGTGGTTGACCATGTCGAAGGCCTTAGAAATGTCCAGGTATAGCACTAATACTAGATATCCTTGGCTACCAAGAGAATAGACTAAATTAAAGAAGTCAAAATGACATGTCATACAGGATCGATTTTTAAGAAATCCATGTTGCGAATCATCAATAAATTGTTCAGTCAATAAATACTTGGATAGTTTGTCACTAATAATTTTTTCCATAATCCTAGAGATAACTGGAGTAATATTTATTGGCCGATAGTTGTTCATGTCAGTGTTATCTCCGGATTTGTAACGTGGTATGATGTACTCGGTTTTCCAACGGTCAGGATAACAGCCTGATTCCATAGAGAGAGTAAACAGCTTAAGGAGAAGAAGTGGAATATCTGGACCACCATATTTGTAGAGAAATGATGAAATCCCGTCTGCTCCGTGACCTTTCGAAACCTTGAGGTTATTTATAACCTTACTAATTTTCAGACATGTGAAGGAGATAGATTTAATTGAGTTACCAGTCATGCATATAACTCTAGAAACAGAGCCATTTATGGATTCTTTGCCATTTGCAAAATTACCACTGAAAAGTTCTGCGATAGTTTTACGGTCATATATAAATCTATTATCATGCAGGATGCATGGTATATCAACATTTTGAGTTGATTTAGCACGTTTATTGAAAAGGACAATTAGGTTTAGCACTTTTGAGCTAGTACTTAGTGCTAATAGCTCTTCATTGATTCCTTTTAACCCATGTTTCTCATTAATTTGGTTAAAAATTATTGTTATTTGTGTGACTGCCGTGAAGTTGTTAGATTTAAGATAACATTTCTTTAGGCGTCTTAGTTTATTACGATATTTAGCTGGTATATATAATTCGTGATGTTTACTAATCCTGTAGGTCTTAATTGGTGCACAGGAATCTAGATAAGAGTTAACAATCAAATAGAATATGTTGATGGCATCTGTCAGACTATTACATGAGAAGAATTCATCCCAGTCTGAGAGTTCGATCAGTGAGCGCAAGAGGTCCCAGTCTGCATGCTTATAGTCTGTATAACTGCAGGTTCTTTGAATTGGTCGGTTGTAAGAGGGATAGATGGGGAGAGCACAGGCTACTATCTTATGATCACTGCTTTCAAACTCGTTGTATACTTGCACAGATAGGGGGAATCCGGTTACTTCGTCCCAAAGAAAAACTTATGTGTAAGTTTGGAAGTCAATGGTGAGCGAACATCTGGTGTAATCAGAAATCGTCTAGGGGAAGTAATAAGGAGAACATCCTGTGAGGCAAAACAGCAAATAACGTTCACCAGTAGGAACTTGCATTCTGTATGCATAGAAGATACGCTTCCCCATCTGGTCGTCTCCATGTTCATCTACCGATTCACCTACTCTTGTGGAGCAAGGTACATTGGTTGTGGCAGCGCTCGCTTTCAACTCGGATCCGGGAACATGTCCCAATGTGGTTCTACAAGGGTGAGAATAAAACAGTCAGAAGTTCCATACTTGAATACCTAAATGACTGTAATCATTCCACTGGTCCACGGTTGGAGAATGCTGGTCGTCGGCTTATGCACGATTGGGAGTAACAGATATAAGTAAGTAAGCAACAGTCTGATTTTGAGGTTTCATATGCGATTCATTTGAATCTACCTAGGTTTCTTAGTATTCAACTTTTAAAAATAACCGAAGCTCTTGCCATTCATGAGCTCACGCCAAAGCTATACGCACAAACGAGGTACATTCGAATGCTATCGTTACCTTGACCCTAATTTATTATTATCATTACATTTCTCCCTTTATTTGCGTATCATATTCTCACTGCTTTATTGATAATTGCTCATGATGTCACTTCATTTACTTCGCACCTCTATTACATTTAATTTCCCACAATTGTTGTAACAAACAAGTTTTAATAACCTTAATAAACTCATGTCCTAATTTGTTACTACATTATTAAGTCTATTGTTATCATTCGTATTACGTAGTCTAATATTATAATATTTCTGTCACATCATCATGGTTATCCTTGTTCACATTTCCTCATGGAACTAATACTTTAACAAAACAATTTTCATATGTATGATTGTACGATTTGATAATAAACTCCTTGAAAAGAGGTCCCTTCTTTTTTAATGTTTAACTAAGAATTGCCTGTCACTTGTGTACTTGGTATATCCGAAGCCTTATTGCTCAGCAGTACATGAATGAGTTTGATCAGCTCTCTGAGGACAAATACCAGAATTGTGGATATTGGAGAATCAGTCGACAATATTTGAATTGATTGTTCACTAATTAGGACCCGTTTAGTTTCAGATTAGCTATCACTTTTGTAATAACTACTTAAATACCAGTCTTGAGGTTGCCTCAGACTTTCATATAAATATGACTGACCTCTCCATGTCTCTGCTATTGTGCCTCAGAACTGTACTTTTTTATGTCTGTACCTGGTGGAAATACTTCGCATTGTCGTATCAGTTTTAAATTACTTTTAAAAAGCGGATTTTGATAGTTCGTCATACGTAGCTGCACTATATTCCACCGCAAACACGCATACAAAGCTACATGGTCTCATCGGATCACACTATGAAGCATCAAATCTGTCACACCTGCATCAGAAAAAAACTGAAAACTGTAGTAGCATTGAGCCCTAACCACACAATCTTCAAAGCTGAACACGAAACTACTGGAAAAATAAATATTCAGTTTTTAACGCGGAGAAAAACGAAACGATAGAGAAGACGAGAAGGTATTTAATGAATTCAAATTAGTCGGATGGCATGCCCCAACTTTGCTGACGTGGTCATTCTTGTGTAATCTTTTATTCATGTTAGACTTATCGTTCCACCTCCGAATTAGACGTGTTCTCAATCATATATTACTGATCCCTAGGATATAGCGAGCCAATGTAGACAATGATGTGACTTACACGTGAGATATCATAGATTAGGTAGTCACATCACGACAAATCTACAATTTTAGGATTATGTCTATTATTAGAGCAGTACTGACATTGATGTAGACCATAGTTTTACAAGACAATAAAAGACGTGATAACCAGGAGAGATGTCATAGCTTCAGATTACCAAGTGACTGGTGGTTGCTACGACGAAACTTAAGGTAAGGAAACAACGGACAACTGAAGAAACAGCATTACGAAGGTTAAATAAAGCCTTCCCTAGAGGTACTATCAAACTCAACGAATTCAATTGTGCTCTCAACGACAGGTTACAAGCATTACAAGATCTACTCAGAGAAGAGGAAATTGCTGAGAGACAACTGGAAAGGGATCAGAGAAGCACCAATTTCAACGTGTCACGAAGTGCCGAACCACAAGACTTATAATCGTAAGGCATCGATCTCTATCGGAATGATGGACAATGTCCAAGATAGGAAGAACAAGAAGACAGCAATTAACAACAGGCGAACACTTACTGGTTTTACTCACGCCTATTACCCCTCGTCGAGGAGCATAAGCCGCACCCCAGTATTCTCCATCCAATCCTGTCCAGGGCAATCCTTTTCAGTTTCTTCCAGTTTTTATTCAACCTTTTCTCTTGAAGCCAGTCACTAGTGAGCATATGGTTATTATCAGAAGAGGTTTTTATGGAAATCCTCATGCTTACTTACTTACGTCTGTTACTCCTCGTGGAGGAGCATAGGCTGCTCACCAGCATTCTCCATCCAACCCTGTCCTGAGCCTTCCTTTCCAATTCTTTCCAGTTGTTACTCATCCTTTTCATATCTGCTATTTCCCGGCGTAATGCGTTCTTTGGCCTTCCTCTTTTCCGCTTCCCTTCCGGATTCCTAGTCGGAGGTTGCCTTTTAATGCACATTGGTGATTTCCTTAGTGTATGTCCTATCCACTTCCAACGTCTTTTCCTAATTTCCTTTTCATGTGGAAGCTGGTTCGTCTTTTCCCATAAAACGCTGTTGCTGATAGTATCCGACCAATGAATGTTGAGTATTTTGCGTAGACAGCTGTTGATAAATACTTGTACCTTCCTGATGATGGTCGTAGTAGTTCTCCACGTTTCAGCTCCATACAGTAGGACAGTCTTGACGTTCGTATTGGAGATTCTCACTTTGAAGTTAGTCGAGAGTTGTTTGGAGTTCCATATGTTCTTCACTTGTAGGAATACTGACATTGCTTTGCCGATTCCCGCCTTTATATCTGCATCCCATCCTACATATTTATCAGTGATGATTCCCAGGCACGTGAATGTTTCCACCTTTTCCAGTGTTTCGCCATCAAGTGTGATTGGTTTGGCGTTCTCCGTGTTGATTTTGAGAATCTTGCTTTTTCCTTTGTGTATGTTGAGGCATTTTGGTGAAGAGGCTGCTGCTTAATTTGCTGTCTTTGTTTGTATTTGTTCGTGTGTATCAGATAGGAGGGCTAGGTCATCTGCAATGTCCAAATCGTCTAATTTGTTCTGAGATGTCCATTGTATTCCATGCTTCCCCTCAGATGTCGAAGTCTTCATAATCCAGTCAACCACCAGAAGAAAAATGAAGGGGGAGAGTAAGCAACCTTGTCTGACTCTGTCCTGCATGCATGACTTTGCACTGTAGTCCATCGTATGAGTTCTGGATAATGTTAACAATCTTCTCAGGAACTCCATAATGTCGAAGAAGTTTCCATAATATCCTCCTGTCCACACTGTCAAACGCCTTCCCACTGTCAATGAAGTTGATGTATAGTGATGAGTTCCACTCAGCTGATTGTTCAATTATGATCCAAAGTGACGCAATTCGGTCTGTGCACGACCGATCCTTACGGAATCCAGCCTGTTGATTTCGAAGTTGGGCGTCTACTGCGTCTTTCATCCAGTTCAGCAACATTCTGTTGAAAACTTTTCCTGGTAGTGACAACAGCGTGATGCCTCTGTAATTCTCACATGTGCTCAGATCTCCTATCTTTGGTATCTTGATGGGGAAACCTTCTTTCCAGTTCGTTGGCACTTGTTCCTCTTCCCAAATCTTCTTGAATAGAAGGTGAGGTATGTTTGCAGTTACTTCAATGTCCGATTTCAGAGCTTCAGCTGGTATATTATCAGGTCCTGCCGCTTTCCAACTCTTGATTTATCTGATGGCCATCTTGATTTCTTCGATCGTTGGTGGTGTGACAGCCTTTGTTGTCCATCTTGTGTCCAGTGGGTTTCGCTGACTCCGGGTACTGCCGATTTGTGTTTCCTCATTTCCATTGCTGTTTGACTGGTCTTTCCGGTCCCCCACATTGTCCGGACGTCCCATGTGCCTATAAAGAGTGTTGCTCTGGTTGTTAGAAGGGGCATCGGCCTCGTGACTTCCGAAGAATCATCATCATCATTCTCCCTGAGGAAACCCCTGAAAAATTACACGTCGAAGGGAAAAAGCTCATATACACCACCAACTTCTCATTAAGAAATACCCCTATCTGTTTTATTTGTTTTTGCTACAGAACACTCAGTGGATAGCTTCATGGGATAAAGTCTCTCACAACCAGATATCAAACAACCAAGGTTAACACCACAAGATCTACGCCTCGACAAATAACCGCTGGTGTTGTGTAGGGTAGTGTCTTGAGTTCATTGCTCTTTATGATCTACATCAACGATATATGCTAGTGCTTTAGCACAGGCAAGACCTACCTCTACGCCGATGACTTAATAGTCATCTATAAAACTGACATATGCGATGTACTCAGTACTATGAGAGCAATCCAAAATAAACTCAACATGGTAGACAATTGGCGCAAACGCTGGAGGTTAGAGGTCAACAAAGAGAAAAGCGGTCGGCTATGTATTAGAGGTACGTCTCTCAAAATACAACTGGCACTTAACAAGAACACACTGCCCAGACTGACATCAGTAACTGGCCTAAAGGTACATTACTCAGACAGTCTTAACTTCTCAGAACATATCTCAACCAAAGCATTTCGAATGCGGAGATTGTTTGGCTTCATTCTTCGTAATTTATTTCAAAACGAAACTAAAATCATTCTTTATAAAGTCTGTGTAAGACCTGTCGTCGAGTACCGCTCGTTCTAATTTTACAACCCACGCCTATCCTATATACATAAGGTGGAAGGAATACAACGGCCCACTATTTGACTACAGCTCACGATGCCATATCTGAGGAATAGAACCATTTTGGAAAAGAAGGCTTAGGTCTAATTTGATTCTCTATTTCAAAATCTTCAAAAGCCTTATTCAAAGACTCACATGGATACAACCTTCAAGACAAAGTATTCACGATCAAGGCTGAGAAATACAGATCAAAAACTCAAGAAAACTTCTTCCTCGTCAAGTACGTGTTAATATGGAACAGTCTTCTCTGTGAAATACGCATGGCAAATGAATTACATACGTTTGTAAGACTTCCTGATCAGGCCCTCGATCGAATACATCTGCGTCCCACTCAGACATGACAAGCTCTCTACATGCATAAGCCGAATCGGACGCCAAGTTCAATTTGCCTAATTTTCCTGCTTTGTAGTTGTATAAGATACTTCATCCTCCCTAATTTTTTAATTGAAGTAGTCAGGTAACTCACTGGACCTATCAATACTAAACAACTAAACTTGATCGCTAAGAGACGCTCACTGCTACCCTGAAAAGTCAAGAGAACCGCCATATCGACTACCTACTACCAGTGGTCTTGCATCTATGTTATCTGTTACCCATCAATTTGCTTGGATAGTTCAAAACCACACCAGAACCAAGTTAATGTGAATCCCTCCTTGTCTACTATTTACCAACATTTTACTCTCCTGCACTCACCGTTGACTTGTCATCGATATTATTTCACCAATCGCTATCTTATCTGTAACTCACATATTTTCATACTTTTCCCCCTATTTTGGGAAACAACTATATATACATATATATTATGTTTTTCTTAATGCCCATACCTATACTTTATACTATAGTCAATTAAAGCATTGTATTGATGCCTTATTCACAGTCCATAATTTGTGACTGCCTGGTAAGCATGTGAAAGGGTGCTTATAGAAATAATTTTCCGACAGGGTGTGAAACACAGAGCATTGTGTGAGGTATGATATATATCCAAAAATAAGCCTAAATGAGCCTAACCTCAAAAAAGAAGTGATGGTGTTGTTACTGATCAGCAAGCACTGATGGTGAGGGCGATGACTTCAATCTACCTATGTACGTGGGGCAGAACACCTTCTTTGTACCAGGCTCTTTATGATTGGGAACAAGTCAGTCGATCTGTGGGATTGAGGTTGCTCTTCTACATCAACCATTTAGAGTCATGTTTCTAATTTTATACTGGATTAGCTACTCTACTAAGACAACCTATAGCACGCCAACTCAATTTTTTACACTAGGACTGTGTGACCGGCATCAGATGAAAAAAAATTTAAAAATCAGACAATAAAAGATCTACTTATTAGAAATAAATAGTATATTTTTAATATCCCAATGAGTAGAAAAAGTCGATTTTTTGACGTTTCATGACGCAGTGTAGGCTACTTCTTCAGAGAATAAATAACCAGATTAAAATTAATCCAAGTTTAAATAGCACAACGGAATATGTAATGTGGACGCGAATGCACTTTAAAAAATATGTTAAAGACTTTACTCAGTGCAATACTAGAGCATAGACCTAATAATTAACGCTCCAAGACATCTGCACGAATGAACTGTTATTCACTTTCATTGATTATATTTATCTAACGGCCCTACTTAGGAAGCATACTGTGAGCCAATAGATGTTATAATTTATAGACCATGCCTGTAAAAATAGCGTCTACCTGCGCTTGCAGAAATATATTATTATTATTGTTATTATCAAGAGGCGACTTGAAAAACAGATACTCACTAATGAATTATTATCTCACACTAAGACTAACTGTACCTGACGCATGTCTCGTAACTTACTCACTGTTATCATTATCACAACTCACCAACTTATTATCTCGCTTATCATCATCACCGTTTCTCCTCTTGTCCTCACACTCCAGTCTTCTCACATTGTCTGCATTACCGAATCACTAACTTATGTCCCTACTAATCCACTTCTCGAGACAACGGTCTTCTCTTACCTCTTCTGAATTTCGATTTTCTTTTTGTTATTTCCCACACCGCAACCAACCAACTTCTAATCTGGTAGTGTTAAAGTGGTCAGCATCCAATGTCGAAAACATACAGACCTATTATGGGTAGTGGCTAGCAGTGCAATCCAGGATGCCTGTTTCGTCCTGTTTGGGAGTCATCAGCTGGATTTGCCTGCATCTCAGAGTTGGTGTTCATTCTGAGACTCTGACCCAGTACCGTACAATTCACATGCAAGTAAACAACACCAAGTGAAATTAAAACTTCACCCCATTGCACATGCAGGTGGCTATCAGAACTCAGTATCTGCGAGGATAATTCTATGGCATTTGAAGCGAACAGTACTGAGTTCGAGTCCTAGAGTGAACACCAACTCTGAGATTCAGGCGTTTCCAACTGAAGAATTCCAAATAAGACGAAACGCGCGTCCTGTATTCCATTGCTAGCCACTATCTATCTTTGCTTATAATGCTTGTGACTTCAGGTAATATCGAGGCAGTCCGCACAGGATGCACATACGCTAATAAGAGACTGGTCAATTGCAGTATTTGTTGGTAGTATGGATCAATCATGTGCCCTACTGTGACTGAGGATAATCTACAACCAGAAAAAGAAGTTACACAAACAGATAAATTATTGTTTCCGTCTACTAACCTCCATTTGCGCGTATTGATGAGTAGATTGTGGTGTTGTAGGAGGTCCATACAAATGATTGGCATAGAAACATCTGCAACAACGAAAACCCAGTGGATTTGTTTGCGCAAACCCACGTAAAGATAGACGTACTGTTTACCATGTGACTATAGGTTTTCCGTTTGCTGCATGTAGGTTTAAAATGGATTCGTGAAGTCGGTCTTTAGAATTTTCGGGAGGAACACTAATTTCTGAGCCAGTGTTGACGACGTAGCGAACTTTTGCCATCATATCAGTGACGTATAACAGACAGCTGCGTTCGTCGGCTACAGTTGCCGTTAACGCGTGCCGTTTGGGAAGTTTCCCTAATTGTTTCACGTGTAGGTTGATTTTCGGTTTCCTGCAATTCCTGGAAGACTTTCCATACTGGTTATGATAATAGCGCCAGCCGAGGTTATCGGTCTCCCGTGGTCTAGAGCCAGGTCGCTTTCGTGAAGAACTTCTTCACGGGGTTTGTGATCATTTACGGTCACTACGAATGCGAAGTTTGCGGAGTTTGACATAGTCGTGTATTGTCATTCTGGGTCGTTTGAGGTTTTTCTTTGACTGAAAAGACCTTGGCGTTATAAGATTTCATGATCTCTAAAATGCAGTCGACAGATGCAGCCGGATCGTTTACGGCGTTGTTTTGAAACGAGACCAGCACAGCTCGCACCTGTTGAGGAAGTTTAGACAAGCAAAGTTGTGTAAATAGGCCATCATCGAAAGTTCTCGGACCAATTACTTCTCTCATTCGTAACAACGTGTCTGTCATCAAATCGTATTGTAGATCGATATTTTTAAGGTGTTTGATCTAACCTTTGTCGATTGGCTAGGTCTCCGCGTTTCAGAATAGATCCTTTTAGAGTTTCGTAAGATTCCGAAACACCACTAGTAAACATAGCAAGTGTGACGTACCTAGTAATTCACACAGTAGTGCCTTGATTACTGTGAGGAATTGTGCACGTGTATCGTTCACTCAGTGCTCGTAGAAGTCGGCCTTTGGGTGGCAGAACCGGGCTTCGATGTTGTCCGGCCGAAAGAGCATTAGCTGAAATTAAGGTGGTGTTACTGTCTTGAACTTCGGTACCTTAGATGTCTGTTCCGTCATGGTGAATATGAAGTACAGGAATGAACGAGGAGAAAAAAAACGAAGATACAAAAATTAAGATAAATCAATGATATATAAAGTTCCAAAAAGGAACAGACTGATGGCTTACAAGTTGGTGGACCGGATCACGTCGGGCTCACCAATGAAGATTCCATGTGTATTTCTAGTTTAACAACACTTAAACTGGTAACACCTTCTATAAGTGAATCGTGCCCACCCAGTCAAATCGAAAGTCAGAAGCGAAGAGGTTCGAAGATATATTTGATAGGCTATCAATGTATCGGAAAACGACCGATCTAACTGGCTAGCGATTGCAGGAGAAATTGAGCACGGCTTTCCCACTCGTGATCTGGTGCGGATGCATAATCGAAAGTCTTCAGCTAGGTGAGCCTATTAAAACTAATGTAATTAGCATCCAATGTGGAAGACTTACAGAGCTATTTATTTTGGGGATTTATTTACCGCTACAGTGTGATAGCTACTGGTTCGAAAAACCCTACTACCTTGAGAAAAATTCACTCGCTCAGATTGCAAGATATAGAGACACACAAATAACGACCAAACTGATCATAATCAGTGCAATCGTATGGCTAGACCTATTAGGAATTACCATTCGTCCATTCTATCTCTAAAATCCATTATTTTACTATCAAGTAGTTGACTACTCTGAAACAAGACGGATACTGGTACTTATTATTAATGGATGGAATTAGGGAAACTAGATGGTTTATGTTAGTTCATTATAGCTGTATTGGATATATTGGATATGCTTGGTTGCGGAGCGCATTATTAAAGATATAGCTACCGCAGGTGGGTTGGCTTTTCGTGTATCTATCGAATATTATGTTTCATGAGTTTATGTTCATAGGAATGGTATACTTTTATCTACAGACTAGATTTATATGGTAACGACGTTTCAGTCATGGGACAGTTTGACACATCCCCAGACTCAAAGTTTAGTCTTGTCTTATTATTTCTAAATTTCCATTAATTACGTTGCTTGTGGATATATAATGATCGGCTTTTCATAGGGATAGCTAGTGATAAGCAAGAGACATTCGTGGACACTGAACTGAGGCTTTTGTCAGGTGTATCTGGTTTTCCTGCTAATAAAGTTTGATTTTGCTTGTTTGACGTAAATGGAAGGGTTGTGGACCAAAAATGCATGTATATCAATAATACTTTTACTTAACAATAAATTACGGAATATGGGATAGTATTTTTAGTGAGTGCATACTTAATTATTGCGCATATACGTGCACCAAACTCATAAGAAATAACTATAAGAATCATACTGCATAATGACGAAAAACTAATTAGTACAGGAAACTGCTATTACAATGTCAAATGAAAACTTATCGAAGCTATACACACGTCAAGTTAATATATCTCATTGTGTTTTAGACTTTGAACGAACTTTGTATTTCAGTTTGAAAAGTCTGGATATACAGGTAGACAACCTAGCCACTAATTATTATGTTTTAATTTATTTAACACGTAAACATTGGTACAAGGAGGTACCAAATAGATATGCACCACACAAATTATTCGATTTTTGTGAGAGCTGGGATACTGCCGGGACGCCCCAACCGATGCAGGTGGTTTACTTAGGGGGCTACACCCAGAGCCTTTTACGTAAAGGTCTAATCCACAAGGCTGTGGGTCGACGTAAGGAGATGCAGTCATATGGTAGCCGGCAATCAATAGTTGGTTCATACGCTATTTGTTTCTTTAGGATCCTGAAGCCCATGTGCACAATCGGTTTGGAATCAGGGTTTTCCAATTCTGCTAGATGGATCCCCCGTATCCACCACTGCAGTTGAAGCGACGAATATTCGCTATTCATCTACTCAATTTCGTAAACAACAGTAATGCCACAAGAAGTTAGTGAGTAGAACTTTCCTATCAGGGATTGTATACACGTGGTCATATGAGAGCATTTCGAGATGGAAAGTTGACTCTTCTTACCCTCAGCTGTACCAGGGTATTTGGAAGCACCTAGCCACTGAACATTCGTCACGCCTAAGATTCCATGGTGTAACAATGCAATCAGTTGTCGACTGCTAGATATACTAACTTCACACTTAGCTCTGGAGTGATGTAGTAACCTGTAAGCTACCATGTTTGAATATTCTTGGCAATCGCCTAGCTGCATCATTATCACCGCCGGATACTATCAGGTCCATTACATAATCCAATGGAATCAAAGATAATTATGAAGCCAAATTTAATGAGAGGTGGCTAAGGTCATTTATATGGTATACATGTATTTATGAGAGGACCTTTCGCTTCTCTAAATTAGAGGCTATTATGTTTTATAATTCACTGTGGCATTTATAACCAGCACCATGCTTTGCAGCTCAGCACTGTGAAATATTCTGTAGGATCTCATAGTGCTCACAGTGGTCTCTACAATTTAGACTTGCGTCTCTACGATTACTTCGAGATCGTCAAACTTTAGTCCCACATCACCACTATGGTCTATGTGCATATACCAGCCCCCAAATGCCCTGGTATGGCCGAGAGTGGGGAGAGCCCACTCTCCCTCTCGAAATGCTCTCACATGGCCAGCGAATATATAGCCTCTGCCAGGGAAGTCCTACTCACTGCCTTCTCGTGGCGGGGGTGTTTACGAAAGTGAGAGGACGAAAAGCGAATGTCCGGCGCTTTAACCGGGTTGGTGGACACGGAGGGTCCACCTAGGGGAGTTGGAAAACCCTGATTCCAAACCAATGGTGCACATGGGTTCCAGTATCCTGAAGGAACGAATGGCGAATGAACCTGCTGCTGGTCAACGGCTACCATGGGACTGCATCTCCTCACGATGCTCCACTGCCCTGTGGATCAGACCTTTCGTTCAAAGGCTCGGGGTGTGGCCCCCTAAGAAAACCACCTGCTTCAGTTCGGGCACCTGGGCAGTATCACAGCCCTCAAGCAAATCGGATGAGATTTGTATGGCGCATATGTATCTGGTGCTTCCTTGTACCAATATTTATGTGTTTAAATAAATAAATAAATAAACCAGTTACATTAGGAGGATTTGTAATTCCATATCTCTCTCCACCTGTCTCTTTGCGTTGCTAGAAGCTCACTAAACGATTGTTACCTTTCTTACTGCTGTTAAAGTGAATAACAATTACTACAACTTTCTCTGTGTTTAGTGGTGTCTGTAAATTACCACTATGTATATATAACAAATCAGTTCAATCCGCAGGACATGTGCCAATCACATACAGTCTCTTTATTTAGAGGAGGCTTATTTCAGTCAGTGATTGTTGCATAATGACTCTATATCAACATTACATATACCTGCACATCATTTTGGTATGCTTTTCAACCTATTATTTTCTAGGACCAGTGTTCGCTCTGGACACTATGGGGTGCTGTGTAGAAATAGTTAGTTTACAAAGGCGACTGAATTGATGCAAAGTTCGTTCCACAAAGCTACTGACTGTATAACTCATCGGATAGCTAATACATCGATGACTACATGGATCCCACTTATTATGTTTTATATAGATAGTTGGGAATGCATTTGATCTCATACGAGAATTTAGGACTACTTGAATTGTGTTGCATAAAATATTGTTAGAAAAATCTTGTACCACCCTTTAGCATATGATTCTATAGGTGCACAGAAATTAAAACTACTATCTATCTGGTTATGGGAACTCTTGGAGCTGATATTTGAAGCAATCACGGCCTGTAAAGCTGAGGTTTCTTGTGGACCTGTGTCACCATATGCTAGCTAATCTGTCTCTATCCCCGCAGTTTATCAACGGAAAGATAAGTATAAAGACATTTACTCCCTTAAAAATACGCAACTTTAATTTTAAAGGGGAAAAAATCAGTGACAGTTATTGTCGTGTTCTTCCGTAGTCTTTATTTGCTAGTTTAAACATTGGTATTTTATTTTCCTTTACTCTTGCTAGTTCTAATGTACTACGTTTTACATCCAGTTCCTTTCTACTTAGTTCCTGAACTGTCATCAAATTAGAATAAATCTCTAGAACTGAGTGAATCATCTGTGGTCACTAAGAATTGTAAGAGCAATCTTGATAAACCGGATTATACATACAAGCAAAGCATAAAATAGGGAGATGGCCTTCAAACCCAATGTTTATAGATATATTGCGAATGACCTTGCTTATGATTCAAAAAGTCCTTGAAATTCCACTTTAAAACCTCACAGTCTGAAAACAAGAGTTTCTGTATCACGCTGTCTCAGTTGTAAGGTGTATGTTGCATACTACTACGCAAGTCACCATTGCGGGTCCAATTAGTCAGAGGTTGAGCGTAGGTATCGCATATCTCAGACATCTAATTTGATGGTTCACAGCCTCATTAACTGATTTTCCAACTTTACATAGTACTATGTGTAAGCTTTGTGATTACTTACTCGATCGTTCCACTTTACACTATTAAAGCTTCGAAAATATCTATGGTAAAATAATAGTACTCTAAGAATTCTCTACTTTCAAAAAGCGCTTCCCGCATCCTTACAGTAAAAGAAAACAAACTTCTACGCTGTATACCTTCATCGTTTATTAGACATGAATATCGTTTTACACTGTAGGTGGTGCCAGTTGGAAAAAAACGGATGTTTTCTGAATTAGTATCAAGATTTATTCAGTTGCCAACTCATCATGGCTAGCGAAACTTCCCAGATATAGAGGGAAATGAAACATCCGTTTTTTCCAGACAAATGTGAACAGAAAATCAGTTGTTTATCATATAAGTCATTAGGTTATTCAGACACAACATAAAACCTGATACATGCATCGGTTCAAGTTATCATGCCATATCAACCCAGAGAAATATAATTATTTCAAGACAAATCCCAGAGTAATAGAAGTAGTAACAGTGTCACTAGGAGTAGCAGATATCATGTATGAAAAAGTATAAGGAACTTCCGTAGCTTAGGTTCTAAAGGAAAACAAAGAGTGAATGTACCTACTCTATTGCTAACGATTCTGAACCATGTCACCTAAATTCTCTAATCATTGGTTACAATAATCACGTGGACCCCAACCAGGTTGTCTCTACCTATTAATATGGTTCAGTCCAATTGTCGATGAATTCATGGATTGGTTCCACATTTTGGTTTGGGTACGCTTAGGTTTTTTTAACCTGATCCAACACGAGACAACATTGCCTATGGAGGTGGGCGGTATTGAGTTACTTTACCAGGTTCCCAATTACCTACTTCACGTAAGTAGGCTTGGATCTGTTTTCCGATTGACTCCTAAAAGATTTTTTTTAGTACTTAACTACGTTTATTTTTAACCATCTTGTGGTAAAGTTAAAAAAAATACCTAGTGGAAATCGTAATGGGTTGTGCAGTTGGGTTTTTTCATAGCCACCTTCTGACCTGTAAATATCTGTCAAGTGCTTAAAACCTTGTGTCAAAGCCTTAAAATGATATTAAATATTTTATAAACTATCAAACGTCACCCTTAGGTTTGAAGAAACATCGTTCATTGAACTTTCAGTACGTAACCAGTTCTGTACCCGAATGTGAGTCAGTTTCACTTACCTTTCAAATATGTAGTAGTAAATATTTATTATTATTATTTGAACACATAAATGTTGGTACGAATGGGAACTGAATACATATGCGCCATACAAACCACTTGAATTGTGTGATGGCTATGATACTGCCCAGGTGCCCAGACCGAAGCAGGATAACAAAAAAATAAACACTCATTAACCCAGCCACATTATTAATTGCCTCTAGCCACTCATTTATTTTATCTGGTTGACTTATACCTGTCCAAAAACTACGACTTATCATCGTAGCCTGGTCTTATCTCCATTAACTTAGATTAAATTCCCATCTTCAGGTTTACAGATGACAGGGAGTTGCAAGGTAGGCCAATTTTAGTAATGGTAAAAAATATTTGTAATTCAAGTTTTTAGCGTCATATTTCTTATCATTAAGATTATGAGTTCTCACAACATATTATTTACCAATGTTTATAGTTTTAGTTCCATTGATTATGGCCGACACAAGCAACAACTCAAAAGATAATGACATGGATAAGAAAGGAATACCAAGAGCTGAGTTCATCGAAGATGTAGATGCTTACATGAAAGCTAATAATTTTTCAACTCTTATGGAAGCTGGACGTTCTTTTGAAGAATTATACCAAAAATATAAAATTATCGAACAAGCTTTATTACAGCGTAAAATAAGATTAATGCAACAATTGCCAGATATACAGAAAACATTAGCTGTTGTTCGACAATTACAAAAACAAAATACTAATTTAGATGTAACTTTTGAAATATCTAATCAATTATTTACACGTGCTCATATTCCTAAAGCAGATAGAGTTGGTTTATGGTTAGGTGCTAATGTTATGCTAGAATATGATCTTGAAGAAGCTGACAAAATATTAGTTGAAAATGAACAATCAGCTCAACAATCCTTACAAGATGTAGATCAAACATTAGAATTTCTTAAAAGTCAAACAACTACAGTTGAAGTAAATTTAGCCCGCTTACATAATTTGTCTGTAAAACGTGGACGTCAAAATCAGTCATCTGAAGTGAATGCATAAAAAAAATACACAATATGATTTGATTCCAGCAAGTACTACTTAAGAATAGACTGTCACCTATGAAGTTTTTCAGATATTAGTATATATATATATCATATAAAGTCAATGGACATGCTTATGTGTACATTACGTAGGTTTACTTGGTTTTACATTTTTTTCTGAATAAGTTCGTTATGCTTGAGCTAGTTCTGGGGATTTGACATCCCCAACAAAGTTACTTTTCATATGTAAACTGTATATTGTTTCGAGAGCTTTTTAGAATTAAGTAATCTCTAACTTTTCTCACTGAATACTTAGTTCTTTGTTTTATGTACCTCTATTGTTTCTAACGGTTGCTTCCATTTACCATAATCTCGAAAAAAACTATACTCAGTACACCACTTGTTTTCTGTTAAAGTGGTAAACTGTAAAGTGAAAGTTGAAATCTTTTTTTTTTGTGTGTAAACGTTCTACCACTTACTGTGGAAACATTATTCTAAATAGTGTATAAATCTTTTTCATATTGTTTTGAAAAAAATGTTTTAGAAATGTTGCTCGCATCTGCTGGGATCACCGGGTACGTAATAGTGAAGTTAGACGCAGGATACTAGGGAATGATAGTAAGTCAGTTGATGAAGTCATGAATCTTCATCGACTGAGATGGTTGGGCCACGTGTTACGTATGCCTGAACATCGATTACGGCGACGCGCTATGCTGACTAGTATAGGGAATGGTTGGAAGAGAGTTAGGGGTGGCCAAACAAAAACATGGCATCAGTGCTTGAAGTCACTAACTTCTAGTTTCAGTCATGTTGGTAGATACAGACTACTTGGTTGGGGTCCGTGTGACTATCGTAACCAATGGTTGGAGACTCTATGTGACGACTCAGAATCGATCACAATGGCGTAGGCGTATACACTCTTCGTCTTCTCATAAACTATGAAATTAAAATTACTTCATATCTGTCTTTCTTCCTGTACTGTATCCTTATATACAATCTTTCCTTATGTATTGCCACCAGTAAATTAACTGCTTCAATGAATTCGGTGTTCATCTTGTTGTGCTAATGAGTGGGGTTATGGCAACTTGGACCGATGCATAAATGTGCCTGGTCCCACGTTGTAGCTGAGTGACTGATATTGTTTTGAATTTTATTCTTTCTGTTCAATATTGATATTACTAAGAATTGTATTAAGAACGTTTGAATCGATAACTGCATCTCTGTGCTAATGTGGTATGGCAACTCGAACTGATGTACGTACGTACGAAGTTCAAAGTTGTAACTGACTGAATAACTTTTCTCACGAATGATAAGATTAAATATCTATAGGAAATGTATTCTATAAGTTTGCAGGATTACTCAATTAAATTTATAGCTTAATTAGATTTTTGTAGTGGTTTTGATTATCCCATCGTCGAATATTTCGACTGAAATTTTAATCGATACTATTGGACATATGTGCATCTTGTACAGATTGCCTCAATGTTAATCATTGTGACAGGTTTATATGGAACCGATAACATGTGGGTAGCTATACAAACTTGTGACATAATGGCTATATTAATCAGTCAGTCACAACGTAGAACTTCGTACGTACGTACATCAGTTCGAGTTGCTATACCACATCAGCACAGAGATACAGTTGTCGATTCAAATCCTATAGTGGTAGAAGTAGTAAGAGTACAAACAGTAGTCGGAAAGATTAGGGTTTGAAGATGTTATTGAAGGAGTATAATCCAGTGAAATAAATTTGAAAAGAGGAAAAAGATAGGGACATGAAGAATTCAGGAGATCAGAATTTGGCAGAACACAAAGAGTGGAAGCACTTTCGCCATTGCAAACGATTTTGAGCCATGTCATTCAATTTGCATAGAATGCACATATGCCAACTAAGATTGATCAAATTTAAGTCAAAATATCCGACAATTGGATAATCGAAATCATTACAAATTAAATTAGAATTAATATGCGTTGCATGATTAATTGGCTCTGTGAAGTAAGTCAGTAGTTAATTAAATAACTAATAAGTGTCTTGATCAAAAGGTGTTGAGTTCGAATGTCCGAGTGTACATCAACTCTGAAGTGCAAATACTTATTTATTTATTTAAACATATAAATATTGGTACAAAGGGGCACCAGATACATATGCACCGCACAAATCTCATTCGATTTGCGTGAGGGCTGTGATACTGCCAAGGTGCCTAAACTAAAGAGGTGGTTTTCTTAGGGGGCCACACCCGGAGCCTTTGACCTAAAGGTCTGATCTACAAGGCAGTGGAGCATCGTGAGGAGATGCAGTCCCATGGTAGCCAATCACCTACAATATGTTCATACGCCATTTGTTCGTTCAGGACACTGGAGCTCATGTGCATCATTGATATGGAATCAGGATTTTCCAACTCCCCTAGGTGGGCTTTCTGTGTCCACCAACCCGGTTAAAGCGCCGGACATTTGCTTTTCGTCCTCTCACTTTCGTGACTGACTGACTGACTGAACAACACCCCAGCCACGAGAAGGCAGTGAGTAGGACATCTCTGGTAGAAGCTATATTCACGTGGCCATGTGAGAGCATTTGGAGAGGGAGAGTGGACTCCCCTCCACTCTCGGCCGTACCAGTGCATTTGGGGGCAAATACATCCAAATGAGGTCTCCGAAATAGGATATGTTTATCGACCGTTGTTGCTACCTTGACGTGGTGGTCGGGCTTGCCTATCGTGATGAACCAATCGAGCTATACTGACTGGAACAATCGTTCATCAAGGTCCTACCATGCCAGACAGGTCAGCTAAAGAGCGGTAAGAGCAGCAAACCCAAGGTCCGAAGGCGAAGTCGTACTGCTGACTGTACAGAGGTGTGACAGCAGTAAGATGTTTTCTTCAGACAACCAGCATGACAGCGATGCTGCCTTCCCACAAGGAGGGGTGGGGTTAGAAAAGGTCGACCCTAAAAATGCATACCTCGCCTTATCCCACGGATTTCCGTCTCCGGCGGTAAGGTCCTTTAAAGAACGGGGCTAACACAAAAACTACCCACAGAAAGGTCGTGTGTGGCCGACCTCAAGCAGTTGTCCCTTGGGCACTGTGGTCACGCTCTCAGGTCATTAAGACCACTTTTAACCCAATTTCCTTTTCAGGTACCTCTAGAAGAACTCTTCCACGGTGTGGGCAACCGGGGAGTGATAACTGCTCTCATATCTCTAACAGCACTCAAGATCACTGTATTCATAATCAATCTCCTTCTTCAATTCCTACTATTCCTTCTACCTCGACTGAGGCATACATTTAGTAAGGCTATTCAGAAACCTTTTTGGAGCTCCTTAACAGTTAGCTTTTCATCTATACGTCTAAGGCGAAGTTTTGAAATAAGTTGAAACACAAATGTACTGATATGTGATATCTTAGCTTAAGGTGCGCTTAGTACCATCGTCTAGCAGGATATGCCATCCAGAAAAGTCAGTTGCATAAATATATTAGTTGGCATGATTTGTGATTAATTCCAGTACGAGGACACACATTGAGGAAATCACCCAACTGCGTCACAAGGTAAGCCCTCACATGGAATCCTGAAGGCCAAAGGAAAAGAGGAAGACCAAAGAACATATTACGCCGAGAAATGGAGATAGACATGAGAAGAATGAACAACAACTGGATAGAACTAGAAAGGAAGGCTCAGGTCGGAGTGGGTTGGAGAATCCTGGTTGGTGGCCTATGCTCCATTGGGAGTAACAGGTGTAAGTAAGTAATTAAGTTCAGTACGGTGGCAGAAGTTTGCACTAGTTTCCTAAAAATATTATATCTCTAATCACATAAGTTTTTCTTCATTGAACTTATTGACTTTCTTGTGTTCTCAAGTTAAGAGTTATCAACTGAAGGGATATACTCCGTAATCTATGCGGATAGTTGTTTATAAAACTTGTTTAAACAATAGTGAGATGTTAATAAGAAAAACCATCGTCTAGCAGGATATGCCATCCAGAAAAGTCAGTTGCATAAATATATTAGTTGGCATGATTTGTGATTAATTCCAGTACGAGGACACACATTGAGGAAATCACCCAACTGCGTCACAAGGCAAGCCCTCACATGGAATCTTTGAAATAAAAAAAAGATTCAGTATCCGTTTGTTTTCTTTTTAAAAATATTTGGAGAATTTCAATCGATTTGATCTGCACAATTAGCATAGTGAACACAACAAAACTTAATCTTCTTCATTATCTCGGTTTTCAGTAAGAAAGTCTCTAGAATACTTTTCCTGTCTTCTAAATACAAAGTTTTGTTTCGGGATTGGTTTAGATCTGTATCTATTTAAACAACAGTATCTGCCTGAGTGGCGAGAGTCTGCTCTCTCTCCTCGAAATGCTCTCACATGGTCGTGCGTATACAGCCCCTGTCAGGGAAGTCCCACTCACTGCCTTCTCGTGCCAGGGGTGTTGTTGACAAAGTTGAGAGGTCGAAAAGCGAATTTCTGGCGCTTTAACCGGGTTGGTGGACACGGATAGTCCACCTAGGGGAGTTGGAAAATCCTGATTCCATATCAATGATGCACATGGGCTCCAGTGTCCTGAACGAACAAATGGCGTATGAACATATTGTAGGTGATTGGCTACCATGGGACTGCATCTCCTCACGATGCTCCACTGCCTTGTGGATCAGACCTTTAGGTCAAAGGCTCCGGGTGTGGCCCCCTAAGAAAACCACCTGTTTCGGTTTGGACACCTGGGTAGTATCACAGCCCTCACACAAATCAAATGAGATTTGTGTGGCGCATATACATCTGGTACTCCTTTGTACCAATATTTATGTTTAAATAAATAAATAAACAGCATCTGCCTAAGAAATCCCGAAAACTAATAAGTTGGTAACTGAATAAGTGTTGTCACCAGCACAATACGCTAATTTCAGATTCCTTAGTTCATAACACCTGTATGAAATGGAAGATATATGAATATCTATCATATTTAATAAACACAACAAATCAGTACATTCCATGTTATTCTACAGTTGTGTTATAACCATTGAAAGTTAAAGATGTGGAGATATAAATGTGTCATCAAACGACTGTTCGCGTACATCACGGATATTTCACTTTGTAAAACTCTAGTAAACTGTTTTAGGAAAGCACTGCTGAAAAATCCAAAATAGATGTTTAAATTATATATTTTTGATCACATTAGTAATAGTGAGGTTAGACACAGGGTATTAGGGAATGATGGTAAACCAGTTGATGAGATCATGAATCTTCATCAACTAAGATGGTAGAACCACGTGTTATGTATGCCTGAACACCGATTACCAGGACGCACAATGCTGACTAGTATAGGGAATAGTTGGAAGAGAGTTAGGGACGACCAAACCAAAACGTGGCATCGGTCCATAAAGTCACTAACTTCTAGTTTGAGCCATGTTGGCAGATACAGACTACTTAGTTGGAAGTCCACGTGATTATCGTAATCAATGGTTGGAGACTCTGTGTGGCATGGCTGAGAATCGATCACTATAGTCTAATTATATACACTTCCGTTAAACTATGATATTAAAATTACTTTATATCTGTCTTTCTTCCTATATTATATCCTTATATACAACCTTTCTTTTATATATTACCACCACTAAATTAACTACTTCAATGAATTCGGTGTTCATCTTGTTGTGCTAATGAGTGAGGTTATGGCAACTTGGATCGATGCATATTTATGTGCCTGGTCCTACGTTGTAGCTGACTGATATAAACTGAACATTACTATATTTAGTAACAAGTCATAGAATCATCAATTTATAACATAATGACAAGTAATAAATTTCATGAAGCAATTATATTAAAATAATCAATGTATTCGTTGAAAGATCTCCCATTATATTGTTTATGATACATAATCTTTTGAATATAAAAGAAACTGTTTGCAAGAATTCAAATTTAATCACCTTCAAAATGTTAAATTTTTCAATGTTGATGAATTTTCTGTAAAAATATTTTGTTTGTAAATTTTATTAATATCTGTAACCATGGTGATTTGTTCAAGAATTTTACGTCCATATAACCTATTTATGGTATATGAAATGATTGATCAAAAAAAAAAACTTTTGAAAATATTATTTTAAAAAGTGAATAAAATATATACGATTATGTAAGCAAAGATGGATGGTGGCTATCAGTGGAATCTAGAGCTCGCATTTCATCCTATTTGGGAGTCGTCAGCTAGATGTACCTGCATCTTAGAGTTGATGTTCACTCTGGGACTCAAACCCAGTACCTTTCATTTTAAGCGCCATCGCGTTATCCACTCAGCTACTGGGTCCTGATAGCCACTTGCTTCTGCAATGGACTGAAGTATAAATTGACATGGAGATGCAGGTACATTCAGCTGACGAGTCCCAAATAAGACGAAACACGCGTCCAACTGGATTTCACTCTTAGCCACTATCCATCTTTGCTTAGAATACTTGTGAATTAAGGCTATATCGAGGCAATACGCACAGTATGCACATATGCCAATTAGAGACTGACCAGTTGCAGTCCTAAACATCAATGGGAAGATTCAAACAATTAATACTCAGTGAATTAATACGATTATGGTTTTGTTATATCCTGAAGAGAATTATGAATGGTACCGTTTGAGAACTATTTATGTACCAATATGATGCGTATATTTCCTATTGTATAATTGTTAAGTAAATAAACTATTCGTATTCATGTTCCCCTTATTATAAGCTGTATTTTAACCCATAAACTACTACTGTACGATCTACCATTCGGGAGTTATACCCCCTATTCCAGTTATTCCCCTAGTCACAGCCACATTTAGCTGAAGCTTGTACAAATGTTATTTTCTATTTTATGGCACGATGTGGTCTGTCTGTTTGGTATATAAAGCCAGTATGTTTGAGAATAATGATTCATATTGCAGAGGCTGTTATTGGTGTTTTGGACTTAACTGGCTGGGCTAGGCAGAAAACAAGACTGATAAGTACTCTAAACTGCTCGTACGGTTTTCGTGTGTTATTTGGTCCGATTGATAAGTCGCTGTTCTCTAATCGGCGGTCTTATCACGTTGAATATTATCAGGGCATCCAGGCGGGCACAAAATATAACAGGTTCACATGAAAATTAATCTCATATGTGAATTCTGAATTGTATGTAAAAATGGGTAGGTTTACTATCAGGCATCAACCTATCTGGCAATTAGTGAGTTGAAATCAAGTGGTATATAGATATGACTCTATGATACATTCATTTCATTAATTCACATTACTTTGAATTACTCTTTTATGGTCGCGCAACATTTTGCAAGTCCTCCTTACGACATTCACAGGAGGATAGTGTTTCTACTAAATTAAGCTGATTACGAATGTCTGGGATTAGGTATGATAAGTTTTACTAGGGTTGCGGACACATTCCAGGATTCTAAGGAAACGGTATGTATGAGCCTGAGATGGTGGAGAAGATTTGTAGCTCAGGTAGATGATTTTGATGTAGGTTTGTTCTCTGAGCTGGATGGTTTGGTCGTGGAGCTTTCATTGTCCTTCTGAACGACATCATCAGCACAAACTTCGGGTTGAAGTGAAGTGTTTGAATTTCTCCACATGTGATTCACAGCTTGTCCTGAAATTGAGCGACACATCCACCATTGTCTTCAGTAAATTACTATCTCACAACAGACCTGGCAGAACTACACTGTTCATTGGTGGTCTAACTTCAATTGACTGATGATCTTAAGTATTAAAATTACTATGATATCCACAAAATCCCCTTCTGATAAATGAGTAGGTTTTTATTTGATGGATTCGTGCAATGAATCTTTAAGCTGATGATCAATTTAAAATTATGGTTGACCCCCCCAAAAAAATTTATTCAGCTGTCAAAATTAGTTACCCTTACATTTACACACAAAAGTAAAACTATATCTGATAGATATAATTTAAAATTTAATATCAGAAGGGTTTTTTAGATATTCTAGTAATTTTAATAGTTGAGATCGTGAGTCAGTTGAAGCTAGAACACCATGAAAAACCTGGAAGCACTGGACGGCCGTTTCGTCCTAGTATGCGAACCCTCGGCAGAGCGCATTCACGATCCCGCCTCATGGGTCGAACCCACGACCTATCGGTTTTGCTCACGAACGCTTAACCTATAGACTACTGAGCAAGCCGGCATCGAACGCTGTTAATGTCTAACTTCAACTAATCCACTAAATTGGGCGAAACATCCATCATTGTGTCCAGTGAGTTACTATCTCACAACAGACCCGGTTGAAATGCTGACGAGTCTGACAAAGGGACGAAACAACCATCCAGTACTTTCAGGTTTTCCATAATGATCTAGCTTCCATTGACTCATGATCTCAACGATTAAAATGATCATCAGATTAACTTACGATAATAAAACTCTTCATGAACTACTAACCTTGTACTTGATACTTTATCATTGATTAATTGATCAACAACTTTCATTAGATTCTTCATTCCATTATATCCTAATCTCTTCAATAATATACTATTCTTTTTCCTACTTGGTAACTGATTACAAATGATATAGCTTAACATTTGACCAATTGTATTACGTCTTATATTACTATGTAGAAACTTATCCCATAATGTTGTACATATTACATGGATAGCAATCACATGATCTATACATGATATATAAGCTTCTAATGATTTATATGATTCATTTTGTAAAAATTTTGTACTTGAATCTTCACTTATACGACTTAATAAGGTTGTAATTATAATTTCGGCATAAGAATTTAATAAATGACCTTGATTAATTGCATTTAAATAATAACATAATTGTTGAATTGTTTTTAAACCATTTAAACAAACCTGAAAAAGAAAAATGAACATTGAATGATATCTCAGAAAGGGTTTTTAATGGATATTATAGTAATGTTTTGGTAGTTGAGATTATGAGTTGATTGAAGCTAGACCGCCATGGAAAACCTGAAAGTGCTGGACAGCTGTTTCGACTTTTTGTGAGACTTCTCAGCAGTGCGCATCCACGATCCCACCTCTATAGTGACTGGCTTCAAGAGGTATTTCCTGGGGTTCTAGTGAAAAGCGGTGAAGTTCAACCAGGTCTGTTGTGAGATAGTAACTCACTGAAGACTATGGTGGATGTGTCGCTCAATTTCGTGGATTAGTTGGAGTTAGACATTAACACCGTTGGATGCCGGCGTGCTCAGTGATCTAGAGGTTAAGCGTTCATGCGCGAGACCGATAGGTCCTGAGTTCGAATCTCGCGAGGCAGGATCATGGATGTGTACTGCTGAGGAGTCCCACAATAGTACCAAACGGCTGTCCAGTGCTTTCATGGTGGTCTAGCTTCAATTGACTGATGATCTCAGCTATATAATGAAAAACTTGTTAACTTAATCTGTTTTCAGTGAATATGAATGATTAAGAAGTTTCAATTGAAGTAAGTTAGATGAATAACATGCTTATTGATTATCTAAATATGAGAGGATAGATTTAATCATAAATTTTTAAGCATATTGTAAAAGTATGGGAAAACCAAGAAATATCCTCATTATATCAAGTAATGATATCATTAGGTGAATCTTCTTGGATATATGATTTCTTAAACAGCTGATAAACTTGTATCTTCTTATGGTTTATCCAGTGATATTTCATGTCCAAAAAATCTTTCTATTTGCTAGAACAATATAGGGACAAAATAGATCTGGAAGATGTGATGTATTTGTATATTGTATATTTCGAACAATCTGGTCACACGTACTAGTCAAAGCACTCACTGACTTCTCGTGACATTACTGTTGTTCACGAAATTGAGAGAACGAAAAGCGAATGTCCGTCGCTTTAACCGGGTTGGTTGATATGGAGAATCCATCCAGTAGAGTTGGAAAATCCTAATTCCATATCAATGGTGCACATGGGTTCCAGATTCTTGAGGGAACAAATGGCGTATGAATCTGTTGTTAGTCATAGGCTGCCATGTGACTGCATCGCTTAACATTGCTCCACTGCTTTGTGGATTCGACCTTTAGGTCGAAGGCTTTCGGTGTGACTCCCCCCCCAAGAAAACCACTTGCCTCGGTGTGGGCACCCGGTCAGTATCACAACCCACACACAAATGAAGTGACTTGTGTAGTGCATATGTATTCGGTTCCCCTTTGTACCAATGTTTATATGTCCAAATAAATAAATAAAATATCGAAACGATAAGAAGTTATCCCACCATTCTGGGGCCTAAAAGAAATTAAGGTTTACCAGTGAAGACTCATGGTTATAACAAACTATCGTACACATAGAGGTGGCTTATGTTTCCTAACAGCCAATACCTCTATAAACTTAAGAATACTCCCTTGACAACTTTTATAGAAATTCCTAAAAGATTTTTTGAGGTTGATTCCTTGACTTGTTTTAACTATGTGTTTTGTAATCAAGGAGGATGGTTTTCTACTCCCTGAGTTAATCGAGGCATTTGAGATCACGTGATCATTAAGCCATTTTGTTACATGTTTCATTAAAGTTGATTTCAAAGTTCGGTTACTCCTATCTATGTATATGTCCAAACATCACTCTGTTTTTACTAGACCTTTTAATCAATTAATTTTTCGTAGTTTTCAGGTAAAAATGTCTTGATAAGCATATATGTGACCAGATCAACTTCGCCTTTACAGTAGCAAGAAAGTCCAGGATGTGGGTTTCTTCATGTTTGGAACTCATTATCTGGGTTTACTTGCATCAAAATGTTGATTACACTTCGGGACTCGACGTCAGTCCTTAATGCCAACAAAGAAAATATACAAACGCTCACTAATAAACCAAAAACTTATCCACTTTGCACACATTAATGCTTGTCTGAACTCAGTAGACAAGCCGAAAACGCACTAGTCATTTAAAGTGAAAAGTAATTTATTCGAGTCCTACAGTGAACAGCGGAAATTGAATTCTTTGAGTAAAGAAAGCTTTTCTCACTGTTATCAATAGTGTAGTAATAAACTGTAGGGGGGGGATCACTACTAACATCTATTCTGAGTTATATTTCATAACATTCCTAGTCACTGGGTTTCATGATCTCTTGGATCCCAAGAGGTGATGGATTCGTCTGGAACGGGGAAGTTTTAGTCATATACAGCTGCCATTTATGGTACGTTGCTATTTTATAACTTGTACACTTCTTCCGTTCAGTTCAAGGGTCCTCAAATAACCCTGTATATGAAATCCGCTAAGATGAGATTCAATTCAATCTAATAAAGTAGTGTTTAAATATGTTAATACCTATTTGATTGTCGTCATTTTATCTAAGCACATACAGTCTGGCTTTGTCATTACTAACATAATATCGCCATCGGACATCAGCAGTCTATGGGAAAAAACGTGTAGTGTCACCGAACATCCTTAGCTTGGAGAGACCGGGTTTTACAAGTACTAAACAGAAATACTCTCATTAACAGAGATGAAATGATGAGTAAGTTTAGGAATGAAATTATTATAAAGAAACGTATCTATTTCCTTTTCAGTTTGATGCACATACAATATCAGGGTTTTTTCAAACCCCGTATAAACCCTTATCTAACCATTAACGCAGTTAAAGCGTCTTACGTCTGCTTTCTTAAGAACGTTTTCGACATGTGGAGATAGTGAGTAGAAATCCCCAGCCAAAAGACACAAACAAGTGACCTTATGAGACTATTTTGAAAAAAGAGAGATAATTTATCCCAGCAGCCTTGTCTAGGAACTTTCAGGAATTTATTGACTGTTATAATATTCAACTCTTGTTTCAATCATTTAACGAATGGTAACTACTTTTTGGATAACTCTTAACATTCTCAAGTCCTGCATTATATATATATATATATATAGTCTGTTTCCATGTACTAACGTGAGCGGGAACCTGGGTGTTGGGGATCAGCCTAATCATCTACTCTACTTATACCCACAAATGATTACAATTGCTACAAAGAATCATTGCATAATTATTGTTGGTTCAAAAAGAAAGAATGAATGAGTCTGCTCAAAAAAAATAAAAGAGATTCGCGAGATTCGAACCCGGGACCTACCACTCTCGAGCCAGAGCCCGCGAGTGTGGGATCGTGGATGTGCACTGCCACTGAGGAGTCCCATAATAGGACGAAACGGCCGTCCAGTGCTTCCAGGTTTTCCATGGTAGTCTAGCTTCAATTATGAAAATACTAAATCTCCACAAAACCCCTTCTGATAATAAAAGAATGTAATGTTTCTACGTAAGCAATACAGAAACAGCTATTGAGCCCCAATAGTTGTGCCATGCTTCGATGTAGCACTCTTCTTCAAAAAAACCTACTAGGTTTCACCATGTTACTGTGACTGGAAGGCAAGGGAGGGTGAACATCTATACACAATATATAATTCAATAACTTACATGTGAACGTAAACATTTAATAGTTTGTTCAATTCCATGTATAAGTATATTTATATATTTTGAATTACTAAATATAATCTCTAATGATTTAACATTCATTGCTTCAAGTAAATTTTGTATCATATTTGTAGCTTTAATTTGTTCTTCCCAATGATTTGATGATATTGATTGAAGAATTTCTTCTTGTATTCCTATTGGTTTGTTAATTCTTTTAGAAGGATTAATCGATTTCTTGATAATATGTGAATTCTTTTGAATTCCTTTTTTATATGATAATGTTGGTGATGATGAGTATTTCGACTTCTGTGTAGAAATAATCATTTGCTTCTCTTGACTGAATATCAATACAAAATAATGAAATATAATTTAGATCAGAAGGGGTTTTCCTGGATATTTCACTATTTTCATAGTTGAAATCATGAGTCGATTGAAGCTAGACCACCATGGAAAACCTAGAAGCACTGGACGGCCGTTTCGTCCTATTATGGGACTACTCAGCAGTGTGTATTCACGACCCTGCCTCGTGAGATTCGAACCCAGCACCTACCAGTCTCACGCCAGAGCGCTTAATCACTAGACCATTGAGCCTGCATCGGATGGTTTCACAATAGCAGGAAACGGCCGTCCAGTGCTTCCAGGTTTTCCATGGTCATCTAGCTTCAATTGACTCATGATTTCAACTATGAAAATATGATTTAATCATACTAATGATTAAGATATTGAATGAACATACTTTAGTATTACATAATATGTTGGCGCACGCCTATCGGTTAATTCTTATCCAATCAGCGCTAGTCGATATTTGAAGATGATTCTAGAATCTTCTCATGTAAAAGCTATAGATATACTAATGTTTCTTTTTTTGTGCTTCTTATTTCCATCTACTCTTGTTATTTGGAATATAATTTCGTTCCTGTTCAATTGTGTTCCGATTTAGGGAATTGTCTAGTGAATTTGTGTCCAAGAATACTAAGTAATAGGAATAGCTGGATTGTAATAAGAGAAATTATAACACATATCAAGTAAATAAAATGTACGGAGTTAAAAAAAACCCTGATTCCACATCAATGGGGCACATAGGTCCCAGGATCCTGAAGGAACAAATGGCGTATGAACCTGTTGTTGGCCACCGGCTAACATGTGACTGCACTTCCTAACGTTACTCCACTGCCTTATGGATTAAACCTTTAGGTTCAAGTCTCCGGGTGTGGCTTCGGTCTGGGCACTCATTCAGTATCAAAGCCCACACACAAATAAAGTGACTTGTGTGGTGCATATTTATTCGGTGCCTCTTTGTACCAATATTTATGTTTTCATATAAATAGATGAAATGGAAACATTAAGTAATCATGCGTTAATCTTGTATCGAGCACTAATAATTAAAGATGAAGAAATCCTAACTTCATGTAGGATTTCAATTATCTTTCAAAAAGTTAATTGTTCTAGTACACTGTTGACTGAGTTTTAAAACTGAATTGGTAATGGATGTGAAGTCAAGTTCTTTATTGACTGTTGAATTTCAAAATTTAATTGGTAGTTTAAATTCACCCTATTGCACAAGCAAGTGGCTATCAGGAATCAGTAGCTCAGTGGCTGACGCGATGACGTTTGAAGCGAAACGTACCAGGTTCGAGTCCCAGAGTGAACATCAACTCTGAAATGGAGACACATCCAACTGAAGAGTCCTAAATAGGATGAAACGCGCGTCAAGCTGGATTCCACTGCTACCTACTATCCATCTTCGTTTAGTTGGTAGATTGTTTGACAAGAAAATGACTAAATTAAATGGATACATTTTGAGTTACAGAATTTTGTTAGAACTTTCTTCACATCACAATTTAATTTGCACTCTTAGTTTACAGTTATATAATATACCCTCGTGGGATAAAGTAGTTTTACATTGGTTTTCATTAGAACCGGACACCATCCAGACTTTCACGCGGTCACTCAAACAGTACAGTTCAATCCCGTTTAACAGGAGAGCTAGACACCGCTTAGGCTTAACCTGAGCAGTACAGCTCGATCCCGTTTCTCAGGAGAGCTGGACACTACTATTGACAGTTATTAATTCAAACTATGTGGGAAACAGGTTTTTTTTCATCGACTTTCATTATTCATATACTTGTATAAAATTTACTTAGTATTGTTTGTTTGGATCTTCCCATTGATGTTTTTAGGACTGCAACTGGTCATTCTCTAATTGGCATATGTACATACTGTGCGTATTGCCTCGATATAGCCTAAATTCACAAGCATGGTAAGCAAAGATGGATAGTGGCTAGCAGTGGCCGAGTGGATAACGCAATGGCATTTGAAGCGAACAGTACTGGGTTTGAGTCCCAGAGTGAACATCAACTCCGAGATGCAGGTACATCCATCTGACGAGTCCCAAATAGGACGAAACGCGCGTCAAACTGGATTCCACTGCTAGCCATTATCTATCTTTGCTTATATACGTATATAGTTGTGAATTTCAATGAATTTATAAAAAAAGTAAAATTTACTTTTTATTAGTAGTATGTTCCATTTTAGACTGTTCTTTATTGACATTTAAATGAATATCATCCATACTTCTATAGATTTTATTATTTATACTATATTTAGATTGTTTATATGAATTCTGATCTAAGAATTTAAAAAAAAAAAGAAGTCAGTTGTAAGAACTTCATTGTGAAATAGATTGACATGGAAATCATTAATTTGATTATTAGTTAAAACTCATTTGTTTATTTGAGCACATGAATATTGTTACTAAGGGGCACCAGATATATATGCATCACACAAGTCATTTGATTTGTGTGTGGGTTGTGATACTGACCAGGTGCACAGACCGAAACAGGTGGTTTTCTTAGGAGACAACACCTGGAGCCTTTGACCTAAAGGTCTGATCCATAAGGCAATGAAGCAACGTAAGTAAATGCAGTCACATAGTAGCCTGTGACCAGCAATAAGTTCATACGTCAGTTGTTCGTTCAGGATCCTGGAGCACATGTGCACCATTGATTTTGAATCAGGGTTTTCCAACTCTGCTGGATGGATTTTCCATATCAACCAACCCGGTTAAAGCTTTGGATATTCGCTTTTCGTCTACTCGATTTCGTAAACAACAGTAATGTCACGAGAAGGCAGTGAGTATGACTTTTCTGGCAGTGGTTGCATGCACATGGCCATATGAGAGCATTTAGAGAGATAGAGAGCTGACACTCTCCACCCTCGGCCGTACCAGGGCATTTGGTTGGATGTTAATTTGGCTTATCATATATAACAGAGATATGCCGTAAGAAAATATACTATATCAGACCAAAGTCTCAAAACGTTTTTAATCAAAACAAATATTTCAATAATTTATTCATATAATTAACATTTAGTTGCTCAATTATCAATGTCGCAAATTTTCGGTGAACCGTCTTCCTTATTTAATATTCGGTATCAGTGCCTCAAGATAGTAAAAGCTGGCAACGATGACTGAGTGCAACATGTCGGCATAGTAAATCGTGAATGTGAGCGTTTTTAAACTATCAGCAATGACAGAAGATCAATGCAAATGCCTTGTTTTTGTATGCGGCTCACAGTCTCCAGAAGATACCGACATCAGAACCAGAATTCTGAGTAAAATTGAACAGTGTCCAAATATCACCCTTCAAGAGGTGACTACCTAATGTCAGCGTCTAGTGAACTTGAAACATGACACCTCAATTTTGGAAAATAATGGTCGACTCCTTTGTGTACAGGCAGTAAGTGGTAAGAAAGATTCCTATATGCAAAAGCAGAACACAACCATTAGGAAGCTTCCATCCGCATGTTGGTTTTGAAGACAGCTGCATTACGAAAGGTTCTGCCCATACATAAACTACCGATGTACTAAATGTCAGCTCAAAGGAGGTAAAGAAACATGTTGTAAGAAGAAGATGCACCGTCGCTCACCACGTGTTCATTACCGGAGACGTAAACATTACTCATCATCTAATAGAATAATAGTGGCATATACTAGAACAGAACATAATCGAAGGTAATATGTGACTTTAGAGATTAATGGACGCTGTGCCCGTCTGCAGCTCGACACTGCTTCAGACATTTTATTCATCAGCCGGAAAACATGCAGTCATATTGGCGTACTGTGAAATTTGAGGGAACTAATGATATCTGATAAGCTTTTAGGGCGAGACTAAACTATATGAACGACCTTTGAACAAATCTTAAATGACCTTGAGAAATATTAGTCAATCAGAAGACAGTTAGGATACAGTAAAAATATATTATATAAAACTCAAAAATTAAAGAGGATACTGTTTTTTTTTTTACATGACTCAAAAACTTATCAAGGTTAGATATAGGTTCAGAAGTTCTAAAATCATAGTGCAAACGGTACAGGAACTCATCCATTTAGCTCCATAATAGTCGACCTCTGGAACCATGATAAGGTCTCAAAAATTCTTTTAGCCTCGACCACATAGCTTCAATGTTGTTGGTATGTTGGTATGGTTTAGGTTTAAGGATGAGACTATAAATTATGGACGACCTTTGAGCGACGCTAGAGTGACTCTGAGAGTGTCGACATAATAACTAAGACTAAATGAGGGTTATAAACCTGTGTGAAGAATTCAAATTATGATTTACAGTTCATGGTTAAGGTTAGGAATTATACTTAGGGTTTTCATCACGAACTGACATCAGCTATAATGCCAAAACTGTATTTATACAAATGGATAATTGAATTTCGCGCCAAAATCTTATGATCACTTCTCTTGTAGACACTGAATTATCATGTCTTCTCTAAAATCCGTTGTAAACCGACTGTATGTAAGCATCAGGTACCGAACTTAGCGCCGTGACCTTGAAAAGCTTCTGATTGGCTCGTCCATATAGTTTAGTCTCGCCGCTCTTAGAGATTCAAATTATCCCAGGGAGAACTTAACCATTTACATTAACTTGAATAACATGCAGTAAACAGACCTCAAGTACAAGAACACTTTACTAATGATTAACAACTAACATGAAACTAAATTGTCAAATATATTTCAATCAAAATTTCTTATTTAGAATGAACTTACTTGATGAATATGAAGTTTCATTTCTCCATTTCTTTGGTACTTTTTCAAGATATTCATAGGATGATGGTCGATATGTTTTATTATTAGATGTTATTAAATAATCATCATTATCTTGATTAGTCCACAGATTTGAATCTAAACATAATGGATAATGTTGATTTTCTATATTGTCAGGTTTCATTTGAAATAAGTTACTTTGAAGATTTCTTATTATTTGGGGGGAAGGGAGGAGGAAAACAAATGACGGAAGAATATCAAATAATTTCAAAGTTGGAAGGGGTTTTTGTAGATATTATAAAAATTTCATTAGTTGAGATCTTGAGTCAATTGAAGCTAGACCATTATGGAAAACGTGGAAGCACTAGAGAGGGCCATTTCGTCCTAGTATGGGACTCCTTAGCAGTGCGTATTCACGATCTCGTCTAGCGTGAACCAAACCCAGGACCTATCAGTCTCCTGGGTTCGAATCTCGCGAGGCGGGATCGTGGATGCGCACTGATGAGAAGTTCCATACTAGGACGAAATGGCCGTCTAGTGCTTCGACGTTTTCCATGGTGGTCTAGCTTCAATTGACTCATGATTTCAACTATATATAAAAAATTACTAAAAATCTTCACAAACAACCCTCATATCATAACAACAAGCAATACGAAAAGTTTATCATTCATGGCAAAGGAAGCATGTAATATACATAATACTTACTCATGATTACTCTCGGATAATTTTTTAGCATTCAACTTAGTCAATTGATTAAATAACCATTGTTTACGACGTCTAGATACAGAATTACGTAAACTTTCCAAACCTCGATTTATCTGAAAGAGCAAAAGAAGCATTTATTTAAACAGATTTATAACGTATATCTGACTAAATTTAATGCTTATTTTCAAAAAGATATAGTATATTTTTGTTGAGGAAGCTCTAAGAAGCTCAGAAGGAACCGAACATATTCCATCCAATCAGCCTTTGGAAGAATATTCCAGAATCACTATGTGTAGTTTCCCTATTGGACAAATGCTAATAACACCCTGTATGCGGATTGGATAACTATAATGATGGTTTCGGTTTTACTAACAACTATAAATACCTGATAGTTTTGTCCCATAATTGACACTGTATTGGAAATAACATTCTTTCCATTTTTCCTCTGTCTTCTCATTTTGCGACTTGGGAAGGTTCTAGCGTTCGAGTGCCCAAGTATTACGTGACATCTAAGTTCGAGATATAACAATTTTGAAAGTTTAACATGTGATTACTAGACTTATCTTCCGTTGATTTGATTCATATATAGAGAAATTTGAACACATCACTTCTATTTGAAGTTTGTACTGACGATATCGTTCAGAAGAACAATGAAAGCTCCATTACTGAACCATCCAGCTTAGAGAATAAAACTCCACCAAAATCATCCACCTGAGTTACAAATCTCCACCATCTTAAAAACTGCTTCCCTTTCAAGAAAAGGGGTCATCGAATTATCTTATAGCTGATTATAATATATTTCAAAAGATGAAGAGATTGTAAATACTCTCTAGTATGAGATATTCCACAGACTTGTTTAGATATTTGA
The DNA here is from genome assembly GCF_000237925.1 of Schistosoma mansoni. Classification (NCBI taxonomy): domain Eukaryota; kingdom Metazoa; phylum Platyhelminthes; class Trematoda; order Strigeidida; family Schistosomatidae; genus Schistosoma; species Schistosoma mansoni. The sequence continues at coordinate 3,104,019 of NC_031496.1, forward strand.
ATGAGAACACAAGTGGGAACAGCCGAATGTATTTGAACAGAATGTCTTAGTAAAATCTGAGAACTATACAGGAAATACTTCATTTGCAAAATGTTCATCAATTGTCTAAGACTTCATTGTTCTTTCGTTTCCACATCAATCATTCTCTGTTCTCATTCTCTTTTCATCCATCGAAAGTGAAATGCTTCATGGTAAACAGTTAACAAGATCAAAGAAAAGAGAACGAGAACAGAGAATGATTGATGTGGAAACGAAAGAACAATGAAGTCTTAGACAATTGATGAACATTTTGCAAATGAAGTATTTTATATAGTTGAGATCATGAGTCAATTGAAGCTAGACCACCATAGAAAACCTGGAAGCACTGGATGGTAATTTCGTCCCCCCCCCTTCTGATAATGAAGTATTTACTGTATGGTGTACAGATTTTACTAAGACGTTCTGTAATTTTGTATTGAAATACATCCGATTGTCTCCACTTGTACTCTCGTTTACTACAATGGTATTGAATATTCCAATTAGGTCAATAAATCATATGTTGAGCACAGCTATACAATAATATCTAAGTTATACAATTTAGAATCAAATCAATACAAAACATCAGATCCATTGTTATATTGGTTCATAATCATTTATCTAGTATTGATTTGATACCTACATGTCCTTCGGTACAATTGATGATTTAAAGGTTATGACAACAAAAGATCATTCAATGATCCTAAAGTATATGTGATCTGTTTTTTTTGCATTAACAACTTTTGATCATTTATTTTCGATTCAATTTTAACTTGATCCAATAATTCAGTCAGTCAGTTAGTCACAACGTAGAACTTCGTACATACGTACATCAGTTCGAGTTGCCATACCACATTAACACAGAGATGCAGTTGTCGATTCAAATCCCATAGTGGTAAAAGTAGTAAGAGTATATGCAGTAATCGGAAAGATTAGGATTTGAAGATGTTATTGAAGGAGTATAATTCAATGAAATAAATTTGGAGACAGAAAAAAAGATAAAGTTATAAAGAATTCAGAAGATTAGAATTTGAAAGAACACAAACAGTGGATGCACCTTCGCCATTGCAAACGATTTTGAGTCATAACATTCAAGGTCTCTAACCATCGGTTGTTATCACCTCTCGGATCCTAACCAGGTAGTCTATACCTACCAACATGGCTTAGTCCACTTGTCAGTGACTTCATGCAGTTGTGTCACGTTTAAGTCTGGTCGCTCATAGCTTTCTTCCAACCTACTCTTACATCATAAAACATTGCACGTCGGGGAATCCGGTAGTTGGACATACGTAACACATATCCCATCCATTTTAACTGATGGAGTTTCACTACTCTGTCAACTGATTCACCATCCTTACCTAGTACCCGTTTCGTAACAACTGCATTACTTACTCAGTGGTCCCACGATATACGAGGGGTTTGAAGATGGTATTCAAGGAGTATAATTCGGTGAAATAAATTTGAAAAGAGAAAAAAGATGGAGACATGAACAATTCAGATGATTAGAATTTGGGGAGAACACAAAAAGTGATCCAATAATTACATAAACTAGTATCATAATAACGATTGAACATACCTGATTTTCAGTACTTTGATTGCAACAATTCATTGGACAGTTTATTTCTTCTTCATTGAATGTATCTGGAAGATCTGGAATTACATTAATTGTTGTTGGCTGTGGTTCATTATAAATCTTGTCTGTATGTGATAGACACTTCATATCTTTACTATGATCTAATTGACTTTGAATTTGTTTAGAAGAATGGTGAAGTTTCATTTGATCACTATATCTTCGAACGGACTTGGGTATATCTGATTGACATGATTTTAAACTTTTACGATATTCTGATATTTGATAATATGATGATCCATTTAAATGATTCATTTTATTTGAATCTAAATGAATAATTGGCATATCATATCTTTCTGAAGTATTTCGACGAATAGATGAATCTACAGAATCACTTCTATAATCCGAATGATGAATCCTTCTATTGCCTGTAAAATATAGATAATCTATTAAATTCTATCATGTCAATTATTCACTTGGGAAAGGTCCTATTGTTTTTAGTTTTGTTCTGGAAATTTGAATTTTATCTTTCCGCGACAAGAAAGGCTAAATTGACCTACAACTTACATTTCCTACTTGGAATTCCTTGGCTGTCATTGATTGACGAATTTTTCTTAGTACCGTATTTTGTGGCTCTCTCAAGGGTAACCTAATTGGTTTTAGAGGATTTTAATAGGTAGAATAGCTCAGTTACTAATTATGTTTATTATTCTTGAATAGTCCATATAAAATATTACTACTCCTCTAGATTATCAGTTAAGTAATCTCACATTTATCAGTGTGTAAATCTCGTCAAATACATATTTTAACAGTTGAATTCGGGAATCAGTTAAAGCGAGACCAACATAGAAAGCCTGGAAGCACTCGCAAGATTCGAACCGAGAACGTACCAGTCTCGCGCCAGAGCACTTAATCGATAGACCACTGAGCCGGCATCCGATGGTGTTTATGTCTAACTCCAACCAATCCACGAAGTTGAGCAACCGTTGACCAATTGTCTTCAGTGAGTTCCTATCTCACATTTCACGTGGATGTGCACTGCTGAGGAGTCCCACAATAGAACAAAACGGCCGTCCAGTGCTTCCAGGTTTTCTATGGTGGTCTAGATTCAATTGAATCTCACTTGGTATTGTTTGGTTGAATCTTTCCATTGATGTTTTTAGGACTGCAACTGGTCAGTCTCTAATTGGCATATGTGCATACTGTGTAAATTGCCTCGATATAGCCTTAATTCACAAGCATTATAAAGAAAGCTGGATAATGGCTATCAGTGGGATCCAGGACACGCGTTTCGTTCTATTATAATGCTTGTGAATTAAGGCTATAT